>NW_022732104.1:189354-200120 GCF_011630105.1 Anneissia japonica
GGATGTGACCCCCTCTGAAGCTGGAAACCTTGTTTTTGCAAAATAAATTGATACAATTTGCTGTTATAGGCCTAATCAATAAATTCCTCATCAACCGATATAACCTTAAACATTCTTGGAATTAATATAACATGACTGATGTCGTACACACCATTCAGTGTGAAATGTGGCTCTCTTTGCAAGCACATCTAACATCTAAGGAAAGAAGAGTTTAGATTGGTACCAGATAAAATAATTTTGTTATCAACATTAATACATTATGCTAATTTTCATCTTTGTAAGCGCATAAGACAGTGCAAATTATTTCTGTGACAGTCTTTTGAAGAGAGACAGCTTTTGAAGTGTGTAAAGCTCCATTTTATCCCATACATAGTCAAAATATTGGGGGGATGATACAATGGACCATCCCCCCTTGTCAAATATTGGGGGGATATATCCCCTCCATCCCCCCCGGGATCTACGCCTATGCCCTGAATTACCTTACATGCCAGCAACTAAAGAACATAGGCGATTTATTTTTAACATTGTTTTGTGTATATCATTTGAATTTCATCAATTTCAAACGAATGACCGCTGATTTTCGTGTCATTTTTGTAGTATTTCAAATGAATGTACCCACTGTTGTCTTCTAATCGGATTAAAACCTGGCCGAATTTTGGCCGATATCGAAAAAAAGTTTTGGCCGAATTTGGCCGTGAGATGGCGTGTGTTTGGCCATGAAGCCTGTCGACTATCTGGCAACCCTGATCGCGAGTACCAGTAGTCACAGAAAGCACCGAAAGCGAGGACATGGCGGACTTACTAATGTTGGCGCAGCAATTTGAGACGCTACCAATAATGGTTAAAGAGATCAGACAAGCTACGCAGCGCGACCCAACAATAGCAATTATTGTTGAAGCAGTAATGAATGGGTGGAAGGTTGAGCTGGGGAAACTGCCAAACCTCTCACCTTATATGAGTAGGCAAACCGAGATAACGGTTCACGAAGGCTGTCTAATGTGGGGATTGAGTGATTATACCAAGTAAATTGCAGAGATTTATGCTAGTTATACGAATGCCATGGAGGGGTCGTAAAAATGAAAGCGCTGGTCCGCAGTTACTTTTGGTTTCCAGGTACTGATGCAGAAATTGAAAACTGACCAAGCAATGTGTAGGATGCCAACTCACTAAAGGTAATCCTAAAGCAGCGCCATTCCATTGGCTCAGGAAGCATCGACAAGCGCTAGAGCAATTTCTTACTATATTATCGCATTACATCGCACATGACTACAAATGTCGCACCTTGCCAGCTATTTATGGGATGTGATCTTAGAACGAGGCTGAGTCTAATAAAGCCAAACTTAAGCCAGTTAGTAAGAGGCAGGCAGCAGAAGATGACGCGTCAAAAGGAAGCTGCCCGTCAGTTTCGCGATGGAGGGAAGGTAATGGTCAGGGACTATCGAAATAACACTCACAAATGGTCAACTGGTACAATCATTGCCCAAACAGGTCCCCTGTCATATATAAGGTGGGCATAGATGGTGAAGTGTGGAGGCGTCACGTCGATCAGTTACGCGATACGTTGTTACATGGTGACATGTACCACTGACAAGGAAGCTGTACCAGTTAATTTGGAAGCAAATCAGGATAGCGACACACAGCGCACAGAAAACGCACAACGCCCACAACAGAGAGCCGATCGCCCTAAGCGTAATATTAAACCACTAAGAAGACTCATTGAGGAAATATGAGGGTGGAACTTTGTTTGGAAACAAATGAGGACAGTTTGGGCATTGTTTTGTTTTTTTTTTTGGTTTATGAAAATGTTTAATCTGTTGTTGATTTTGAACAAAGAAGTTACACACTTGTGTGTGAACATGTTTGATAGGTTTATAGCTAAGTCGGGCGGGGTGTTATAACACTATTATTGCGTATTGCGCAATATGTTAGAATTGATCTATAGTGACTGGATCGAGAGACCGTGTCGCAGACGACCCTTCTCGGTGTGTCGTTGTTCACGTTGCTGAATAAAGTTACTTCATGGTTGAGTTGATACTGGCGTAGTTTCCCTTTATTTAAGTGAACCTACAATCCTAACATACCTGATGCAGATTCTGATTCTGATGCAGATTCTGCTGAATCCATGGCAGAGATTCTATTTAGGATCTTTGAAAGGCCACCATGAAGCCACTCAATGTAAGGTATAAGGCTGGTTCCAAAAAATAGCCAATAACCTGGAAGGAGTCTAGTACTGTCATTTCCCAAGGCTAATCTATTAATTGAAGTGACAAAAGAAATGGAGAGTATTCTATGTCATATTCCAACCGTGTTATCTCATAGTACAGACAAGAACTTCTATTTGGATATTTGTCGTCGGTGCAGACACTGGTATATTTCATTTCATTTATTTATTCGACAAATATACATTTACAATAGGTAAAGTTTAACACATTTTGGTCTGGGGCAGCAGCTTAACCACAACTTATCATCGAGAGTCAGCTGCCCCATTTGCCATATTAGAGGATTTTAAACCATAAATACATGGATGCAATGGCCCAGCAATCCTTTAACTATTAAATGTTCGAAATCCAACACTAAAGGCAACTTGATGATTGAAAGAGCTGGGGAAACTTTTTTCTGAACCTTATGGAGCCAGAAAATTGAAACAACTGCATCAACAGGATTTGACCCCCCCCCCCCTTATCGACGTTTATAATTTCAGGTTGAAAAATCTGCCTCCAACTACTGCTGCAGCAAAGTCGTCATTCGAGCCGCAGAATCTCAGTTCCATATTGGTTGGATCAATAGAATCATGTTGCGCCTGACACTTTTCTAAAGGGTGTCATGTAGGTACAAACAAGATGGTTTTACCAACATCACATTTAGTTGCAAGAATCTTGCACTCTTTTTCACCTAAATGCGCAATAGATATTGTGGTCAAACGCCACTGACTTTACCAACATATGTCAATAATGATACAATGATATTGTACCAACAGTGCATAAGTGTTGAAAATACTGTAACAGATGATGAATGTAATTGACTTCAATTGTGTTTCCAAATTGTCCGGTTGCTACAATACCTTTTGAGAATGGCGGATTTTGGACGCTATCTTAGTTTTGTGGTACTAACTATATAAGATTTAGACCTTCTAGATAATGATTATATTGCATTCCTTGTACCTTAAAATATGTTTAAACACTTCAATTTGCTTTACAAATTTCTGGGTTCTAACCAGCTTGCAATAGTGTAACATTTCAAAATGGCGGCCATTTTGGGCGCCATATTGGCTATGGGGTACAGATTATGGTTTGATTATATTCCTTGTACCTTAAAACATATATTTAGACACTTCCAACTTATAGGCCTATGGTTGCAAAAATATTGTAAAATTTTAAAATGGTGGCCATTTTGGACGCCATCTTGGTTTTGTGGTACATATAAGATTTGGACACTCCAGATAACGGTTTTATTGTATTCCTTGTACCTTATAACATATATTTAGACACTTTATTTGTGCTTCCAACTTGTCTGGCTGCGAAGTTATAACATAATATAAAAATGGCGGCCATTTTGGACGCCATCTTGGATTTTGCGGAAAGCTCCAGTAGGATTTTTCAGGACTTTTAGTATGTTATTTTACTCATAATTTTGGACCTATCCTGACAAATTTAGCTTTTTATGAGAAATTTCCAGGTTAAACACTAATGCTTTTGGACTAAGAATCGATTAGGACGATTCGTGTCAGCATCGTAGTTATCGAACATCCGGTCATAGATGCTAAGGGGATAGAGGGTGCCCCCTAGAGGGGTAAATTTATATTTAAAACATGAAATTGCCAATAAAATATGTGATAAATACTAGAGTGGAAAAAATCATATTGAATAAATTTACGTTAATAAAAGTCAGTTAATTATGCGTTTACCGTGTCCATGTTTTAAATTTAATGTGTCGTAGTTGTGTTCATACATATCAGATGAATGTATGAAAATAGCGGGAATGTGCAAACCATGGACCTTATAAATTCTATGAAAACATTTTCATTTACCTTCTTTAGTATGAGATAATTTTGTTAAGTATGATATAGTTATTTATGTCTGTTAATTCTTAATTTGTTGTTTAACAAGTTCTCGTAATCCCGAAAGCTCCGATAAGATTCTAGTGGCCCTAACGTCTGCCCATATAAAAACGATCATTTACAATAATCAATCAGCCGAGTGATTCTAGTGGTTCTAACTGCCGCGGCCTCCCATACAAAACTGATCTATTAATCAGCAAGAGAGTACTCACAGAGCTCCTCATCGGAGCTAAAAACTTGTCTGGTTAATTTTGCTCCTCCTCATCATCTATCATCCATCATTATCATTCATTATCATCATTCGTCATTATCAATCATCATCATCATCCATCAATCATCATCATAAATCATCATCATCCATCATCATCATCAACCAACATCATCATCATCCATCATCCTTATCCACCATCATCATCTATCATCATCATCATCCATCATCATCATCATCATCATTATTGTTTTTTATTATCATTATTATTTTATTATTATTATTATTATTATTATTATTTTAATATTTATTATTATTATCATTATTATTATTATTGTTGTTGTCGCTGTTGTTTTGTTGTTGTCGCTGTTGTTGCTGTTGTTGCTGTTGTTGCTGCTGTTGCTGCTGTTGCTGCTGCTGCTGCTGCTGCTGCTGCTGCTGCTGCTGCTGCTGCTGCTGCTGCTGCTGCTGCTGCTGCTGCTGTTGTTGTTGTTGTTGTTATTATTATTATTATTATTATTATTATTATTATTATTTGGTGTTGAGAGACCTTGTTTATTTGCGCCTTATAAATTGACCTATTATTGTTATTATAAAATATAGATTTTTTTTTTCATTTTCTAACGAACATTACAAGTTCCTAGAGTTGAGCAACCAAATAGCAATAAGATACTTAATTAGGCATTTTTGTAGGTAAACTACGGAAAGCATGATACTGTAGTTAATGTGTTATATGTTGTCAAAAATGTATTGAATAAAAAAAAATCTTTCGAATAAAAAAATCTTGCGCTTGACATCAGGAATTAGTCATTTGTAAAACAAAATGATAAGCTATGTCAAGTGTTACATTGAACAGACAGATTCAGAGGAGCCCGGTAAAGATTTGTAGGTGTGTTTTAGAACAATGCACTTGAAAACAAAACAAAACATGATGATAATTAGGTTAGAGATATCAGTGACTAACGGTGACTTATTATTTGAATAGCCCGGGCTTATGTGAATACAATTTTGACGTCTGTAACAAAGAGGAAAGGACGATTGTTATCGGTTCATATAAAACAAGATTTGTACTGGTTCAGAGATATCAGTGACTTCCAGTGGTTTGTACAAGTTTTATTAACCCGTTTCTGACGTCATGTAACATTTCTATGCCTGTTCTATAGGCCTACATTTAGTAGAAAATTTAGGGTAAGAACATAGTTAAGTTGTTTCAACTTCATTAAATTAAGTGTTTATTTAACGAAGTTTCCACGAAGATTCACATGGAAACTGTTCAGGTCAAGAACTGGGATCTCGACGCTTACGAGGGCTTTCTGTTAGAGTTTCTAAACCATAAGAATGAAATGGTAAGTTGTTCATATTTTTTATACCTATTTATTTATTTATTTTTTCGTGGTAGAATTATTTTGATTTCAGAATATTTTATTAACACATTTACTTTTTTCAGATTGATTTCTTGAAGAATTGAAAAGACAACAGGAGATCTAACGAAGAGCAGTTAGATGATGCTAAGTAACAGTAAGTGTTACAATTTAATTTACATTTTTACCTTTAAAACTTCCAATTAAATATATTTTTTTGTACGAAATTATTTTTTTAATGTTATTACAGTTCGAATTTTTAAACGATCTCGATGAAGAAGAGGAGGAAAACGGAGATACTGATGATAAAATACGTTTTGCTGTGAACATACAGTATTTGAAATTCAGAGACATAGGCTTAGCAAAGCATATAGCAAATTATTAAATAATGATGGTAATAAACAATGCGAGACGGCAGCTTGGCCAAGGTAAACTTAAGAAGATGATGTATGAAGATGAACATGAAGACGAAGAAAACTATGAAAATGGGATCGGGGAAACACGTTAAAAAATTGGTAAATAATGTTCTGCTTTTGATTAATTATCAGGGTTTAAATATAATTTTTTTTTGTTTTTCAGTCTATTCGTGGTGTTAAACGATTAACAAATTCTGATGACGAAGAGGATGGCAATGAGGGCGAGTAAAGGGATTTAGACAACATGTACGTTAGAGAGCTATCTATTATTCGGAAACTTAAATATAAGTTTAATAAGGAATTTAACATGTTCGCTTTAGCAGGCTTAGAACATGTTAGGGTCATTGAAATTTTACTGACGATTTACGGAATTTGTTATTATGTTTTAGATAGTGTTTTGGAAAACGTACAATCGTATATAAGATCAGTTATTAGGGCGAATTGTTTAGATATCCCAATTTCCTTACCATTTAGACTATTTCAAAAGTTCTCCAATCTCATATGAATATTTTAGTTGGGGACGATTTGCAATTCAACATTTTACATATTCCTACTGTATGCCTAGTGGTGGTGGTGGTAATCGTTTAAAAAAAGGGGTATAGATAAGAATGTTGGGATGGTAGATGTTTAATTCGTATTAAAGATGCAGATGATGAAAATCTAGGTGGGAAAACGTTAAAAAGGGTAGATGTCTTCAGAAAGAAGCGGCTGAACAATTGTTATTGAGGGCTGGGGTAGATAATGGTCTTTGTGGGATAAATGAGCTCAAACAATTTCAACATGTTCTATCTGATTATCAAATCATTGTGATTTCTCGGGAAAATCTTCACTCAGTAATTTTAGTGAGGATCATAAAGCAAAACACATCACCACGATAATCACTGTAATTTGATAACAAAACTTACAGCCTTTTTAGAAGTTATTTATTTATTTTTTTTGTAATCTTTAATTGTTTCAAGGGTTATAATCATAAATATGAACATAACTGTAAATTTTTATGCGAGTTACGGTATGCATTCTCACTAGTGTATCCCTTCTGTAGACCCATCTACCGTTGTCGAATGTAATGACGGCTTACGCTCATTTAAAATTAAATGTTTTGATAATCAAAAAAGGTAATACTACTGTTTGCGATAGCAAAAAACTATGTAGAAATTGTAATCGCTATATTAAGAAAGATCATAATTGTAAGGAATATGTAGAGTTTGCAGAAGGATGACAGAGACTTGTCGTCTTTGTTACATGAAAAGGTGGTTAACAATGTGGAAAAATATCTTTTTTGATTTTGAATGTACAGAGTGGGGTTCACAATCCAAATTTATACTTCAAAAAAGCTGTTTAAATTGTATTAACGATGATCAAGATTCTGATCAATGCGAATTTGCGAGGATAAAACCAACATTTTTGACGGGGAGGATGCCTGTTTTCAGTTTTGTGAATACTTATTTAAAGTAGTATTCTTACAATCAAAATGTAATATGTATTGCCAATAATTTTCAGGGTTATGATAATTATTTCATTATTCAGTTCTTACACTCTTACGGCGTTTTTCCGGAAGTTGTTTTTAGGGACGGAAAGTTAATTTCAGTCAAAGAAAAGGATACCTCGATTCGATTTAATGATTTGCTTTCTTTTTTGCCTATGCCCCTATCAAAATTAGCTAAAACATTCGGTATTAATGAACTGAAAAAGGTTACTTTCCCCATAGGTTCAATACCATACAAAATAAGGATTATGTACGATTCCGATAAGATGTACCGGCTAGGGATGATTTCCTCACTCGGAAATCAAAAGAAATATGAATACTAAATCACGAACTCATAGTCTATTGTATATGTGACGTTGATATAATATTGAGAAAGTGTTGCCTAACATTTAGACATATTAGCTACGAGGCCTTAGGAAAAAAAACCCAAAAAATAGATTTTTTTTTTTCCATTTAAGGACAACACAACAATTTTTTTTTTTTTGGCCTTATGAAATTGTAATGTGTTCAGTTTCTGAAATTTGTCATCCTGAGTAGTATATTTTGGTTTGCTTAGCATTAATCTCCCAGATTATATTCACCATAGCACTCTCTCGTTCTTTCAATAACTAGTGCCAACTGTAATGGCTAATGGTCATGTACTTGTATAGTGTCACAGTAGAAACTGGAAACAAAGCGCTTTTAGCCACAAAGAAACAAAAACTTAATAAATGAACATCCACGAACGTGAAGGGGAGGAAGAAGGTGCACACCTCCAATTTTAAGAGGGCGTAGCCATCACTACCGTGTACGCACAGGTAATTCGGCATAAGTAAATAGTAATGGTAGAGGTTGGGGACTTGTATAGCACATAATACATAGTCTCTATGCACTGTGGCTGAGAAAAACAATAGCCATATGTCAGAGTCGTCATGATACAGATATTAATTTTCATAGGTTCATAGTATTGGCTAGCTCCCTCTTTGGGTGGCTTTCAGAGGTCACTCACTCTGGCAACTTTGCTAGATACAAAATGTTCTGCTGCTGCTATGATTTGATCAATTGGGAACATGTTTCCTTGGTAACAACATAACGATTCTGTACCACCACCTTTACCATTAATCAGATGGTTTACTGCAAGTGCCCACTCATTTGCCTTGACACCCACTTGGATCAATTCCTGTCAAAGAAACAAAAGTCAATGTAAACAGCTTCAACAGCTTATTATGAGGTGCTGAAGTGTTATTCTGTTTTTGTAATATTGTACTTTATTTCAGTATACTTAAATAAAAAATAGAATAAATTTATTTCATTTAATATTTGATTAGTCAACAATGTGATTTTCTCACTCTTTCATTTTATTATCCCTTTTCTGACTAAATTATCACTGTAGCATGAAATATAATAATACAGTAATAGTATTATTCTAATTATGTTTGTGTAGACAACACATAAATATAGTTCTCCCTCTAATTAAAGACTCATCCAATTAAAGACCACTCTTCTGTGGTCCCAAATTAACAAAATGTCTTTTGTGTCCTAAGCGGTGAATGTAATTACGTTTGTGTAGACAACACATAAATAAATATAGGTCTCCCTCAAATTAAAGACCACTTTTCTGTGGTCCCAAATTAAAGAAATGTCTTTTGTGTCCTTAGCGGCGAATAACTCAAGGGTTATCTGTCAAGTTAGCTGAATTACCAGGCCCTCGGCCTTACGAAACATCTGGTAAACATATAAAGCCTAGCCGCTTATATACACAAAACTATATTTTTCCTTTACCTTCGAAAAATTCTGTTTATCTTTATGATTCTAGTTAGAGACAAAAGCTGCTAAAAGACCATGGCAACCGTGGACCCCAGAAGTTGGCTCTAATTGGAGGGAAACGTGTATACAAACAGTGTTTGAATATAGAATGTTATACAGTATTTGCATCGACCATAACTCTCTTCAACTAAAAGTACTTTTCAGTAGAACGAAAAAGTGTTGTGAAAAATGACCACGAATCAACAAAAGCTTTTTTTTTTTTTTGGTTTGGTTGGGAGATTACATATTTGATTCTTTTGGTAGAGTTATTCAAGATTTTAAATTAAAATTTTTTAGGAAATTTCTGATTTTTTTTTGGCAAATGGCGTATGCTTATGTATTATTTATCTTATTGAACATTTTCTATTTCAATCGTTCAATTAAAGTTGTCTTAATATTATATGATGTAGTATAATTTATTCTAATATATTTTAATATATTCATTTTGTATTCTCTTTACTATGTTTTTTTTTTCATAGACAATTTTTTATACCAATCATCCAGGTACATTTTTATTTTTTCCAATACAACATTTATTGCTGTGTTTTAGTTTAAAGGTATAGAGTTGTTTTGTGAAGATCATGGTCATGATCATATTATCTAATATTATATGATGTAATATCATTTATTCTAAAATATTTTAATATATGCATTTTGTATTCTCTTTACTATGCTTAATTTTTCATAACAATTTTTTATACTATTAATCCATGTACAGTATGTTCTTATTTTTTCCTCTACAAAATTTATTGCTGTGTTTTAATAACAGTCTGGTTTCCATAAAAATTGCTACATGCTACCGCCGATTCCTTTAGCGACGCTGATTGGTCAGTTGAATCAAGGAGCATTCCCAGGGACAGCTACGCAGTGCAAAGATATGCACTTGTAGCGAAAGTGTAGCGATTGTACGGAAACCAAGTTTAAAGTTCAATTCCACATACCTTTGGCACTAGGGTGTAGCAGGATAACCTATCCATACCTGAAGACAGCAGCATTATTGCAGTACATGGCCTCTGGCTGCTCACTTCCTTAAGAATACCAACTAAAAGCTGAAAAATACAGTATGACTGAGCACAGTTGAACTTTGTGCTATTTATACAGGATACATAAGACCTGTCACCATTATTTTAGGAAAGAACTATCAGACCTATGAACATGCTAGAACTCTTTGTAATTTGGACCCCCTCTATGAGAGGAGAGCAGCACACTGCCTCTAATTTGCTAAAGGCCTTTCTCTTACTAATCATTCTGCTGATCTGATTTCCCCTACCCAACAACAATCTCATGGTAAAAGTCTACGCAATGGAAGCAATTATTCACAGCTTAAATGCAAAACCAAAAGATTTTCTAAGTCCCATACCTTTTTACATTCAATTACTCAATTTCTCTTAATCTCTCCTCCCCCTTTAGTCTCCCTGGCGATTGAGGCACTGGCTGCTCCCCTCTCTTAGAA
>NW_022732104.1:200914-203162 GCF_011630105.1 Anneissia japonica
TCTACATATATATATATATATATATATACACACAAATATATGTAATTTATTTACTATTTCTACACTCTATTTTGTGAAGGTGAACCTTTCTAATCAAGGGAGTTGATTATTAGATTTTTAATTTAAAATAAAGTGTAAAGTTAGCTATGGACTGCGTGCAATCATAATCATGTGTAATCATAATCATACTCATATCTTGTAGGATATTGTTAATAAAACTCTCCACCAAATCTGATGAAATGTGTTCAGAAACATGTACATGTTAACCTGGTCCTGCATACATACTGTATGTTGATCAGTGGCATTCTTTAGAAATCAGAAACCATGACAACTTATATACTCACTTTCTTTTCATTATAGCTGTTTATGTGATGTATGTGGTATTTCCTACCATGGTTTAAGTCAATAGACTGGACTATTGCACACGCCATCTAGAAGGTAATAACACTGACATGATAATAATAAATATTGATAATAATAATGATGATCATAACATTGATAATAGCATTCAGTGAGTAATGATAAGGCCAAAAAAAAGAAGAGGTTTGTTTGCCCTCCTCCACCCACCCCTAACTCACTGAAAATAACAGGGGCCGAAAAAAAAGGTGTTTTTTTTTTTAGCTTAATCTTTACAAACTAAAAGACTTGTGTGTGAATTTATCTTTATTTCTCCCAGACGCCCTACAAATTAGTCTAAAGTTTTTGTCTGTTGTAAGATATTGCCATTCTAGGCCTCTGTGTGTTATTTTTTCTGAGTATCTTAAAAAAAAATACTTTTTCTACTTGCCCCATTTTATCATTTTAAAAAAGAAGGGCAAACAATTTATTTTTTAAGGCCTAATGATGATGATGAAGATGATCATGATCATTATCTTCGGTATATGCTGTATAATTTCTCATTGGTTGTGTATATATATATATATTTTATATGTTTTATGTATTGAAAACCCCAACTTTGAGGGAAACCAAACTGTTCCCGCTGCGCCGAACGGGTTCCACAATGGCTGTAAAACATTTTGCCTTCTTCAATTCCCTGCTCTGAACCTCAAGTAATTGAATATAATTGTTTAACTTTCTGACTGTTGATGTTGCTGAATTCCAAGACTATAATAAGTTGCAGGTCTGATGCAGTCACTTACCTCATTGACTTGTAATTTGAATGAAGTTTTCACGGCTTTATTGATGCTGTTTCTATTTGCTGATATTTCTTGTCTCAGTTTTGTTTTTAATGAGAGGCACATGCTGGTTTTGTCTACAATTTTTGCAAGGGATTCTAGATCTTTTAACAGTCTGTGGGAGTTTACAAGTGAATTCTGCAGGCAAGATGATACCTATGAAGTAGGAAGATTAAATAAGCTAAAAGAAGATTATGAAAATAATTCTGCTACTGTACAGTATATCATTTTTTATGGGCCTTGTTTGTGAGCCTGCTGATAATAATGATTTCAAAAAAAAATATGATTGTATTTTGGCCTCCTTCACCACAGAAAATCCGAAAACAATATTAAAACGAGAGCATCAATGATGCAATAGCCCACTTGACAATAGCTGGCAATGTTTAAGTGCTGTCGGTGGGTGGAGGTTGTGTGGAGTGTTGTTATGTGTATTGAGCATAAAGAAAAAACATTTAAAGTTAGAGTTAGTTGTATGCATCATCATAGACCTTTTTTGTTATGTTCACTTAAAAGTTAGGAAAGGCGTGATGTCGTGTACGGTGATATTAAAGGAAATATGGTTGTTGTAAGGTTTGTTGTGTACGTTTTGAAATATTTTGTACCTTAATTATGAAGATATTTATGTGGAGGTTTATGATATAAGTAGACAGTTTGGTGAGTGAATGGAATTTGTAGCATAGAAGTATTTCATTGTGAAGAAACATATTTTTCCAAAGGCGCATTATAATTACGTATATCATTTGTCACACACATATATATATATATATATACATATATATACACACATATATATATATATACATATATACACACATATATATATATATATACATATATACACTGTATATACTATATATATATATATATATATAGAACTGGAGGTCGCTGGAACAGAATGTTGCTACTCGGAGTTTCACGCTATTGCGATCGTCAGGCAACTGATGAAAGGTGAACGTTGTGTGGTGATGTGACTTGCTTGTGCGGACGTAGTATGAAGTTAGGTTATTGCGGACGTCGGAGTAGCTGTTCGGAGGTAGTGCTTGTTTTCGTGGCGGCATTTCGATACAAGTTCT
>NW_022732104.1:204981-215212 GCF_011630105.1 Anneissia japonica
CACCACAAAACGGCTCATTCTTCGCTGCCAACTAGACTCGTGGAGACGCATTTATTAGCCGCAAAGCTTACCATTCCAGGCCGTAATTGGTTGATAAACACAATGTGGAATCAGGCGATTTGCAATCTGATCAATGACGAACATGCTTTCATAGGAAACCCACCGTATTGTTAAGAAACATGATAAAAAAACATACTTTTCACATATTTCCCAATATTTTCGCAAAAACTCTTTATACTTTAAATTCCCCACGCCTTATCTTCCATATTATTGCAAGATCGGCCTAATCGCATCACAAACAAAGGAGGAGATAGAAAAACAAATGACTTCAAAATTCCCTCAGAATCATCATATAAGCCCTCTCTCTCAGAGAGTGGGCTAAAAACAAATACAAATCATAATTGTAATGAGTCTATACATTACCTCCCACACTCAACCTTGCTTGAGAATCTACACTGTACAGGTTTCATATGTACAGTAGTGACTTTGGATTAGATTCGGTGTTAATACCAAGGATAAGTCTATAAAAGACTTATTTCTAGTGTGGTTCTTCTGGCAGTGATTGGGCAGTAGTACACCAGGAGACTATCGCTTACTCTTTTCTGAACAGTGTACTACGTTCTTTAACATGCACTTGGGCCATATTGCATACAGGACCAACAGCTTAAACGTCTCATTTGAAAGACCGTGCTCTATTGAAATTCAGCCCTCCAGCTAAAACACAAGGACAGCAGCGATGGGAACAGAACCAGGTGCCAAGACATCTCCACAGTTCAGCGCACCCGCAATTACTACTACCGGCTTTACGACTCAGCTAAGCTGCTCTCTCTCTCTAAATATTAACCTTTATTATAACATTATTATAAGACTTATTCCACTTTAACTTTGATCATGTAGTTTAGCAGTACTGTTCTTCACATCAGCTCTACTGGCTTCAACACCTCTTTACCATTGTAAACACAGTTACCTGTTGTTGGATCTGCTTAAATGACTCTTGTAGTGCAATGCCATTAGATTCTGCTTTTCTGGCAAATGCTCCTGTGACAGCTTCAAGTCTTCTCACTCCACTACTGGATGCTTTCTGAGATGTTATAATGAACTTCTCAATATGACTGGTATTCTCAACATGTCTGTGAAAAACATATAACATATATTGTAACTACAGTAGTATAGTAATACTACAATAATAATATCAATAATTAGAGCAATATCAGAATGCAACAGGTTAAAGAGGATTGATTGACATATATATTTTGCTTTGTAAATTTACTTCTTGTATTAAGATTTGACCTCTAGATATTAGAGTTCTAGCTTGTGACAAGAAGTAAATTAAGTAAATAAAGATTTAATTCTCAAATTTTCTGTACTTAGACATTGTTCTTTTATTTTTATCACTCTGAATTTCATCTTCCTGGTATAGTAACTGAATGGGGACTTGTGCTGTGCAGAGCCACATATGTCAACAAAGTGGGTGTTGCATTGGGAAACAATTTCTTCCTTTTTGAAAGAGTATATTAAATTCTAAGATACTTGCTCTCCAATCCCAGGGTCCTGGTTCGATTCCTGTCAGTGTTGCAGGATTTTTTCTCATGACCATACAAATTAACTTCCTCAACCTCATATTGAGATTTAGTTTGTGTAAAGCATCGTGTGTGCACAGGGTTGGTGCCAACCCTGGAACCCTTTTGAGAGATTTTAAACAATGCCCGACCACGTCCACTTTTTTCACCAGGAACATCGGACCCCCGTCGGACAAATCCTGACGCCACCACTGTGTGTGTATGTTTGTCTTGTGTTAGGGATTGTCACCTACAAGTGAAACAGTAATAAGTTTGCTATTGACAATCCTTGGTACATGTGTTGTGTGCCTGAAAAAACAACAGCAGCAGCAGCGCCCATCAGTGTCACGGAAAAACAGCTTGATGGACACACAGATCTAGATGGTTTCAGCACCAGCCACCTGCTACATCTACTGAAATACAATCAATTATTTCAACAAGAGGTAAACTAATAAAAAATGAAACACTTACGTGCCTCCACATAGTTCTACTGAACATCCACCAGTATAATCACTGCTCATTAATTCATTGATTATTTGACCAATGGTTACCACTCTAACCTCATCCCCATAGGTTTCACCAAACACAGCTTGTAGTCCAGGAATTGTATTTGCTTTATCAATTGACATGGAAGATGTATACAGTGGGAGACTTTCTTGTATCAAACGATTAACAATGTCAGATATATTTTGTAAATCTTCTGTACTTAGTGTTTCCTGAGAAGAAATTTAATTCAAAGAAAATATTAAATACAACACAATTTATAATTTCAATAATATTTAATGTTTATGTATATATCTATAAATATATATATTAAATTTACACATATTTCTTTGTTTTCAGACAATTTGATAGATTATAATTACAAAAAATAGCAAAACAAATTAACATGTTAATGTTGCATAAAGTCTTTTGTTTCTTTGTACTGCTTATAGTTTCAGTTTGATTTATTCAACTAAATTGCACAATATTCCTTTCCTTTTCTTGGCCTTTTGTCTTATGAAATGTTTATGTTCTAAATTGTTTTCTGAATTGTTTTTCTAAACGAATTTTCTTTCATGAATGAACTTTCATTGTATTTTGTATGATTTTTAATAGTTCAAATTTTACTTTGGAAAACTGGGTTTTAATGACTGTATTTTCTTGTTTGTCTTGGGCCCCCATTGATCAGCTCACTGATTCCCTTTGAACTGGAAGGGTCACCCTCATTAAGTATGATGGAATTAAATGAAGAAAAAGCACCATTATAATGGACAATTAGAAGTTTAAACTTGTCTCTCATATTGACCCCAACTTAAAATATATTAAATGAAAAAAGTAGTACATGTATATATACATTTTCATGGTGAGGGTAACAATAATCATAGACATAATACATTCCTCAAAATAGTATAGTGTTGGATTTTTTTAAGAGCTATATAGAGAATAATTAAAACAGTACTGGATCAGATAACTATTTAGTAGTCAATTTAAATAAATCTCATATAAATCATTTGGTCTGAATAATAATATTTTACATGTATGCTTACCATAGAATTGAAGTCAAAGCGCAACCTATCAGAGGCTACCAGTGAACCCTTCTGACTAGTATTACTTAAAACCTCTCTCAGTGCAAAGTTCAACAGATGGGTACCTGTGTGGTTGCGCATTACATTGATTCTATGTTCCTATGTGAAGTTGGATACAATAAACAAATTTAAAAAAACGAAACAAAACAAGACACAGGAAATTCTGCAATTGTTTCAACACCTTTAGTTGATTCAACTGCCAAAAAATGCATCTTAAATATATAATTATATTAATACATCATAATGTTAAATACAAAGGTCATAGGTCATATATGAAATTTACTATCAAGTATTAGGGCATTCTAATGTAAGTGTAAGAGCCTTTAAATAGGCTGCACTGAGCTCCAAAATTGACTAAGGAGAGAAGAGGAAGGAGTTATAGTCAGGACACATCTTAATGGACTGTATTTTACAAATTTGTTAACTTCTGGGGTTAATCCCCATTCCTCTCATGTCTGAACTTACCCAGTTTACGTGCATGTGTACTTCAACGCCTACTCTGATTGGTGCCTTGGACATTCCACTATGTAATGAATATCCACCATAAGACTGTACATCATCAATATTAAGGCAATTAAGTGACTGGTCATTTATTATCACACCTATGTCAGCAATTTGTCCACCAGACTCGGCATAAAAGTTAGTACTGCTTGTAATGACACCACACTCAACATTACTGCCAACTTCATCAACAAAATTGTTTTCTGCTTTGATAGCAATTATTCTAGTTTTCACATCAGGAGAATCTTAAAATCATCAAAGTGTTTTTTAATGAAAGAATTGGCAATTCACAATAAATATCATCAAATTTTACAATGCATCTTTCATATTATGCTAGAATGAACTGAGTCTTTAAATACAATTAGGTTTAGTCCACCATTGCCATTGGTAGGATGTCTCGTAGTATACTGATGAAGCAACAAGGAATGGAAGCCATCAATTCCATTCTTAAGCATCTTAGTAACCATCCAACTCTACGATCCATATAAAAACCTGGTTTGTAATTTCTTTGGCCAGCCAAATTTTTTTTTTTGAGATCTCGCGAGCCAAATGAAACCTACGCCTATCTGAGGCAATATAACGACATTTAGTTTGGCCTATGCATAACAAATGTTAGTTCAATTAATGATAAAACAGACTGAAGATTAAAGTGGAATATTTTGAAAGAAAGCATTGTACATCTTACAATCATAGCAAATTATTTGAATAACTACGTAAAATAAAACAAACACAAATAAACCATCATTCCTTGTTTTAATTATCATCAGACATGTTTCATTGAAAGTCCAACAAAAATAAAACATCCTGTTTAATGGGAACAGTAAATAACAGTCCATAACCATAACAATACATGATAACATGATTATTTATGTTTTTCAAAACAATCAATATCAGTGACTTAAATGACAATGGATGCCTTAGCAAATGCAGTAAAATCTGGTGTCAGGGCTGTCAAAGGTGTTGGCATCAAGTCCCCAAGATGCACATTAGAAAGTCGACTTCTATGTTTTTTTGTTTTGATTATAAGAGCTGTATCTCAAATAGAACCAGACAAAAACAGCATATTTGCTAGACCCAGCAAATCAACTTACTGTATCTTCTGCGCTATATAATTATAACGTGCTCACCGCCTTTAAATGGCAGATCCAAGAATTTGAAATAGATAGTACCCAAGGAGGGACTTTGACAAATGGACGGTCTGTACTACCCTAAGAAATTTTATGATTATGTCACCTCCAGATGCCTGGAAATGGCACTCTCCGGCTTAAAATTTAAATGTAATTTTCTTTTTCTCTCCAATTTTTTACAATATTGAAAAAAATAGGGGGCCCAGGGTCCGGCTGCCCTCCCCACTTTGCATCCTCCCCTTAGCCTCAGAGTTTTCATTTTGGTCTTCCTTTTATTTCAGAAATATTCATCAAATTATTATTAATTTCTTATTTTAATGATTAAAAATTTTATCATGTACTTTTTTTTGCGCGGGCCAGAATAAATGGCCCCGTGGGCCGCCTATTAAGAACCAGGGATATAAAAGAATTATTTCAGATACTTCTGAAAAACTGTAACTTTGATTACATGATGTTGGTTTTCCAGATTTTTTTTGTTTTGCTGTAGAGTGCAGTCAATGCTTTTTCTTTTCTTGTTTTAGTGTCTCTGAGGGTAGTGTTTATAAAGGTACCAAGGAATGGGAATTCATGAGTATGTTGTTTACTGTCTATACTCTTTTACAGCAAATGCAGTTGGTTTGCACCGCCAGCCCGACAAAGACACTCTACCTTGCACCCAAAATGTCATTATATTACATGCTACTGTGCAACCAATTCACACGTAGTAAAGCATGCATTTTCATACAGGAACAATTGGGAACTGGGCAAAAAAAAACCCTGTGTAATATCCCTGCTGTACTGGTGAGTTTATGTTGATAAAGTTGAAAAAGACTGTGAAACTTACAATAACTGTTAGATTCACTGTAATTTGTAGCATAGACAGCTGATGTATTTGTGACGGGTATTTTCTTGTTCTTTAACCATTCAACATCTGGAGCATGAAGGGTAACCATTCTCTTTTTCTGTTGATTTTTTATGCCACCAAGACTTGTAATCTGTGGAAAATGAATTCATAAATGAAGATGTACAGTAACATAGATTTGTTCAGAAGAAAATAAGTGTTCTACCTGTGAATGTTTGCTAAATAAATCAATTTTGACAATGCTGTTGCTACGTAAGACAATTATTGATATATTATTTACAGTACTGCTTAATATGGCAGCAACATTGACAGTGTTATTGTTACAAAAGGCAATATTGAAAATAATGTTGTATTTGTGGCAAGACAAGACAAACTAGTCACTCGTAGCAAAAAGTGTTTCAGAGATAATGACCAAAACATACTGAACTGTCAACATTTTTTAAATCAATTTTAGTGCACTAAACTAACATTTATATATCTATACCTCATGCTATGCTGTTATTTTCCCTCTTTTCAATGTTAAAACAACAATTTTTAATGATTTTGTGATGGTTTCTGCCAGAGAAATGAACGAAATCTTTGAAGGCTGACTTCTCAAATATTGTTCTTTAAATAGCTGTATGTTTAAACACTTCATAAGGAAATGTCAACATTAAACGATTCTTTTACCATTTTATAGCTCTCATTTTACTGTTTAACCCTGTATTAATAATCTAACTATCAATTTTTTAGACGAGTGACTAGTTTAACTTGTCTTTGCCATATTTGCAACACAAGACAGCATTTGAAAAGCTGTTGCTGCTGCTACAAAATTATTTTTGAATTGTTCAAATAATATTAAATATTTATCAACCTCATGTGATTTCCTTCTTTCTTCCTCATACTCCTCCATGTCAACTTTCAAATTATTTTCTGAAGCGATGATGTTTGTCAAGTCAATGGGGTAACCAAATGAATCATACATCTTCCAAGCAACTTCACCTGTAACATTCCACAACATAAAGTTTGGAACCATTGATTAAAAAAAACAAATTATACATATACACGTTCTAATTCTACAATTTTGATTCCTATATTTAAATACTTTTACTTTGAATCTTGATTTCCAATTGCATTTATCCTGTCACTAAGAAAGATCTGCATCATTTTCTTTCCAATGCTCTCTAAACTGAATATAATTTCCTCCATTTCCTAATTTAAAATCTCAAATTAAATCTTCAATATCTGTAACTGTCATTACACAAAATATACTGAAAATAAATTATCAAAAGGAACATGTTGAATATTAATTTAATTTTACCTGATAATGTTTTCTGAGACCCTAGCTTTGATATATGTTTCTGTAAAAATCTTTTTCCTTTTTCCAATGTCTTGAGAAATTGCTGCTCCTCTTGGTTGATAATTTGCATCACAATTTCCGGATTTTTCGTCAGTTCAGGAAATGCACCTCCCTAAAGATATAAAAATGACATATCATTACTTACCCACAATGGATCTTTCTAAGCCCCACCCCTTAGTTACAGTTGCCAAGTTCTCACAAAACAACAGCGTAAACGTACATAAACACATGCGTTTTTGGGACATGTGTTTGTAGGGCATGCAGATACTAGTAGACCTGTTCTGATTGGCCAATTGCTAAAATACTCCAGAAGTTGTTTGGAAATAATAACTAATAAGTATTCTTTCTACTAAAACCAGGAAATAGGTATTGTTGTGTATTGCATTTTTAATATCAACTTATCATTATTGACTGTTTTAACATTTTTATGTATGTGGTGTATTGTGTATTGAGACTTATTTTTATGCACTGCCTTGATGCATCATAGTTTGTGATATAAGAAGCTAAAAGATTGACAAGAAATTTGTGTCAGAAAAAGAAAATTGGACTCAGGTATCACTACCTTACGGTTCCTCATTGATTAGAAAGGTGAAAGGATTAGAATGCAGAGAAAGTTGCAGTATGCTGCTAAGCCTAGAATTACCATATCAAGTTACTAGAGTACAGGGTGATGCATTCAACAATCATAATATTCACCAGAGAATGGGAATGAGTGAAAAAATGTTGATGTCCCAGAAGAAAAAGAGGAAAGTAATGGTTATAATTAGAACATGATCAATGTAAATTAACAACAAAAAAGACACTAGAAGTTGATTATAATTTTATATATGTTTAAATACAGAGAAATAAAAAGAATACTCACTCACCAGGGAATGCACCACTACTGGTACAAGACTGGCAATCGTGCCAGGAGGTGCCTTAAGTTTTTCAACTGCATATCTTGTAGCTCTCCTTATTATTCTCTTGATGACATACCTATCAAACACTTTTATTAGTATTCATTATTGAAGAAAGTATCTGAATCAACTCAATGTGTACTTTGTGATCTTGTCTGCTAAAAAAAAACAAAAAAAAACCAAAAAAACAAAAAACAACAAAAAAAACCGAGTTATTACACTGCATGTACACAGATTCCGATAGGCTATTCTTACACCATTCATTTTTACATGTTCTATCTTTGTAAGGTGATAATTTTTCAATTCATAAAGTGCCTAATAAAAAAAGTAAAATAAAATTATTAAATCCTGTCATTGGATAAATTGGCAAACCGTCACAAAGTGAAACATTCTCCGCTCCCAAATAATACATAATCAATGCTGCCATGTAAATTGTGCAGGCACCAGTACAGTATCTTCAATGCCACAACTTCACACCAGGTAACCAATTATACAATATAAGAGATACACAGAAAGTAACTGTAGGGACATATGATATTCAGTAATATTATTTATTTTGCTATTTAGTATTTTACATGTTTATTTTTTTATTTTTCCAAAAATTTTTAATGGCAATGTATGAAATATGTTTAACGGGCATCATTGTCAAGTAAGTATAAATTATTAGAGTATTTTCAAAAGGTGGCTTCCTGCCAAGGATGCAACATTTTGAAATAAGATAATAAAATTGATGCAAATGATAAGTGTTACGGAGCTCAGTTGGAATTTAACAATTCTGTTTAGGTAGAAAGAGTATTATCAAGTTACACTTACCCTTGCATTTGTGGTCCAGGTCTCGCACCATCAGTGATACATATAGTAAGCATTCTAGCATGGTCTGCCAGCACTCTGTAGGCCATATCAATTCCATCAGTATCTGAGATACCGACCTTACCTTCATATGGCCCAACTCCAGATACCTGCGGGGAAGATGGTAACAAGAGTTCAAAAAGAAATAATTCATTAATATGTGGAATTAATAAATTGTATATTTCAGGACATGATTATATGAATAGTAATAATAATGAAGAATTATTATTGTACACAATGGGCAATGTCTAAAAGGAAATAAAACATTGTGCTATCATTTGTACTCCCGGGTTGTGGCAAAAGATGTCATTGTTTTATTTTTAACATCATTTTGTATTGTTATTGTTTGCCAAAATCATTATGATCTATAAAGTTAAATTAAAGAATTAAAAGAAAATAAATAAATAGAAGGATATACCTGTTCAATTGATGCAATAAGAGGACGAAAAAGGTCAGTATCATAATTCGAAGTCACTCCTTGTAATACGGACACAAGACGCTCCAATCCCATACCGGTATCAACATTGTTGCTAGGTAACTTGTGAAGTTTTCCCTTAGTATCTCTGAAAATAAAGATAAATTTACATTGCTTTTAATTCCAATTAATAAAATATGACCAAACACATGATGTAGAAACAATGATTTTTACAAAATTTGAGCTTTCCAAAATGTATCTGCAATTGCAGGATTTGAACCCTGGAAACTAATGAGCACCTGTAAATTTAAATTATAGGTCCCAGCTAACAATTTTCCATTATAACAACGTTGCAGTATGGGTTTTAAACCCTTGTTGAAACCTACCAATGGTAGATGGGTTAAGCCGGTATGTGTACATAATGGCTTTACACGAAGAGATTGTGATGTTGGGGACATAACACTCTGTATTGGTATACAGTATCAATATGAAATCAACACTGAAGGAAATGTAAATCTTCGTATTGCACATTTTGAACCGAATTTGTTCATTTTTTACTTAAAATGAACAAACACATTTTCAACTATTGAATCACAACTTGTACCACAATCCTTGGGGTTGTTGTTGCTGTTTTATATATTGATTCTACACGATCATTCATGAGCAACCAAACAAACCACATATTTCGGATAAGGCAATCAATTAATTGCCTCACCAAAAATGTCATTTATCTCATATATTGTAATATTTGTGGTAAACAATATGTCGGAGAAACAAAAAACACTCTCCTACACAACGTAGATCAGCTATCAGAACATCTAAGCTTGATCAACCAGTAGCCGAACATTTCAATTTAGCTGGTCATTCAATTTCAAATTTCAGAGTGATTGCAATTGACCATAATGCCAATTGGAGCGAGAAAAATCGCAAAGATAAAGAGAATCACTGGGAACTTTTACTTAAAACCACCACACCATTTGGACTCAATATTAGGAACGTTCTCCCAGTACACTAAATTAAACCTTTGGTATTCCTATTTATTCTGGATAAATCATATGGCTTATTTAATGAGGCTTGCCACTAAAGTTTAGTTTTGACCTTCCTGTTTACTTGTTTAGGCTGTTTATTCTAATATC
>NW_022732104.1:215692-217971 GCF_011630105.1 Anneissia japonica
TGATTTAATCTGTGTTCGCTCTTCTTGATTTTCTCAAAATAGATTTTAGAGAGATATAGCAATCTGTCTTAAAGTGGAGATAGGCCGAGTAAAAGAAGAGCATTTTTGTATGACATTCCTGGAAGAATGCATTTAATAGCCCTCTTTTGAATTGTTTCAATGATTTGTTGTTGTTTGAGAGTGGTGCCAGTAAACCACAAAGGGCACGCACACTCAGGGACTGACCTAATAACACTGCAATAATAGTGATGCAAGGTGAGGGTATTAAGGCCACATCTGCGTAATTGTTTTAAAAAGTAGATTCTTGTATTACATTTGGATACAATAGATTGAATATGGCTTTCCCATCCTAGGTCATCCTGGATCGTAACACCTAGAAATTTAGATTGACTAACATTGCCAATATTAACACCATTTATCTGAATCATTGGAGGTTGTGATTTTACACGTTTACAGCTAATTAGCATTTCCTTATTTTTTTTTTCATTAATCTTCATTCTGTTGCTAGTGGACCAGCTACAGATTTCCTTACTGACATTTTTAAAGGTGCTCGGTTCTTTACTAGAAGTCTTTTCTGACACCGTGGTGTCATCCATGTATTTAACAATAGGAAGATTAACTTTAAGGTCATTAATGAAGATAATGAAAAGAACTGGCCCGAGCCAGGACCCCTGAGGCACACCTCCCTTCGGACTTAGCCTTCTCGAGAAGTGATCGCCAATACGTACACTATGCATTCTATGGCTTAGGAAAGCATGAATCCAATTTACCAAAGTTGTACTAACATTTAATTTGTTAAGTTTTTCAATTACAATCGTATGGTCAATAAGGTCAAATGCTTTTTTGTAGTCTAAAAGCAGGACTCAGGTCTCATTACCTTGGTCTGCAGCTTCACACCATTTGAACATTATTGAGATAAGGGCATCAACTGTTGATACACCTTTCATACAGCCGAACTGATTTAAATCAATCTTGTCCTGAATTTCATTTAAAAGCATTTCTCCAATAATACTTTCAATTATTTTCCCACATACAGAAGTTAAAGAAATTGGTCTGAGGTCAGATTCAATGGATGTGGGAGGATTAACTTTTGGGATAGGGACTGTAGTGTATTCGCTCGGATAACCAACAGAGCAGTCCAACAAGACATTATTGTAACTCAACCATTTTAATGCAACAACGTATATCCGCGCATCCGCATATCATTAGCTCCGCGCGTATCGTACAACTAATTAGCATATAACATAAACAATAATAGTAGCAAGCCTATACTCAAATATGCTACACTCCTCACCCTATAAACTTGCATGTGCAAAACTCTTAAACATCAATAACAGTAACATCAAATTTCATCTAAAATGATAACCTATCTGGCGATTTACGCATGCGCAGTGGATAGCGGCGTTCAGGTTTGTCAGGACTTGCTACATTAGAACAATCAGTAGATTCCGTAGGGGATACGTATGTACGTGTCTCATTAAGAAGAGGGGGGTTCTATAAGTGGTGGGGGTATTTCTGCAGTGACAGGATCTGGTGTAATATCAGGTTCACTATAACAATTTTCAAAACAAACTTGTTTGCTCTGTACGTTGGAGTCAATTATTTGATCAACATGTCGGCGCCAGAGCACGTTAGGTCCAACACAAACTACATAAGATAATGGACCAGTACGCGTATGTATCGTTCCAGGCGTCCATTTCCCTCGGTTCCTATAGTCGCGAACTGTAACAGCCTGGCCCACATTAAACGTACGTGTCCTCTTATCAGCTTTATGAGACACTGTATGGTCCACTTGCTTGCTCTGAACATGACGTCGGAGGTCTGGTTTCAAGATATCCAAACGCGAACGAATGTTCCTGCCCATGAACAGGACCGATGGTGGTTGTCCTGTCGTACAGTGTGGGGCATTCCTGTAAGCAAGCAGAAAGTTAGCCAATTTAGCTGGGATCGACCCTTCCTCTCCTTCCATCGCTTTCAATGCTTGTTTGAGGGTTTGAACAAAACGTTCAGCCAAGCCATTCGTAGCTGGATGGTAAGGCGCTGATCTGATATGTTTTATTCCATTATATTTCAGGAAGCCCTGAAACTCAGCGGATGTAAATTGAGTCCCATTATCGCTAACGAACTGTTCTGGTACCCCATTACGACAGAAAATATCACGTAACATATTTATCGTGTCTGTTGAGGTCGACGACTTAGAGCATACAACCTCCGGCCACTTAGAATGAGCATCAACTACTACCAGAAACATACGACCTAGAAACGGCCCAGCATAGTCG
>NW_022732104.1:219240-220608 GCF_011630105.1 Anneissia japonica
TAATTTAATTAATATATTATTATTATTATTATTATTATTATTATTATTATTATTATTTAATCTAATTATTAATTTAATTTATGAATTATTCTTAAAAATTACTCTCAAATTATATTTTTAGTAACATCAAATATTGCACAAAGGAATACAGATAAAAATTTATTGAGAAAGACAAAAAGGGTTACACTAAACATCAAAAATTACTTTGTAAACATAAATAAGCTTAATTAAAAATATTATTAAAAAACATCAATATGACTTCAGAATTTGCTAAATTAAAAATACCATTAAAAACTTCAAAAATGACATCAAAATTTGCTTAATTAAAAAACCATTAAAAACATCAATAATGACATCAAAATTCCTAAATAATTACATTGAAAGCAAAATAAACAAATAAATAGAAAAAAAGCCACATTATTGGCGGAGGGGGGGGGGGACTAGCTCAGTATGGGCGAATATCAGAAAAATCAAAATTTGAAGAAAAACCAAAAACAAAAAGTGGCATTGACATTGTTGGGGGAAGGAACTAGTTCAAGATGGGCGAACACAGGTTAAAAAGATTATTGATTTACCATTGATGGAAAATACCATAGTTAATGATGAATTTCTTGGTTCTTTCACATTTAATTTTGGGTAGCGCAAATTGTCTAATATTCCTTAGTCTATAATTATGGTCTGGCGTTGGGGTTAGGAGATGATTTAATCTGTGTTCGCTCTTCTTGATTTTCTCAAAATAGATTTCAGAGAGATATAGCAATCTGTCTTAAAGTGGAGATAGGCCTAGTAAAAGAAGAGCATTTTTGTATGACATTCCTGGAAGAATGCATTTAATAGCCCTCTTTTGAATTGTTTCAATGATTTGTTGTTGTTTGAGAGTGGTGCCAGTAAACCACAAAGGGCACGCACACTCAGGGACTGACCTAATAACACTGCAATAATAGTGACGCAAGGTGAGGGTATTAAGGCCACATCTGCGTAATTGTTTTAAAAAGTAGATTCTTGTATTACATTTGGATACAATAGATTGAATATGGCTTTCCCATCCTAGGTCATCCTGGATCGTAACACCTAGAAATTTAGATTGACTAACATTGCCAATATTAACACCATTTATCTGAATCATTGGAGGTTGTGATTTTACACGTTTACAGCTAATTACCATTTCCTTAGTTTTCTTTTCATTAATCTTCATTCTGTTGCTAGTGGACCAGCTACAGATTTCCTTACTGACATTTTTAAAGGTGCTCGGTTCTTTACTAGAAATCTTTTCTGACACCGTGGTGTCATCCATGTATTTAACAATAGGAAGATTAACTTTAAGGTCATTAATGAAGATAATGAAAAGAACTGGCCCGAGCCAGGACC
>NW_022732104.1:221693-239789 GCF_011630105.1 Anneissia japonica
TCCAGTATAGCATTTTCCCTAGTGCAATCCTTAACAATCTGTTTTAACGGGAATTGCTTCAGTTGAGCATCTTTCATTCTATTGAAGTCTCCTAGTATGAAAATTCCGGTATCAGGATGCTTAGTGCGGATAAAGTCAAGGTTATTCGAAATGTGATTACACATAATGAAATCATTGGCGCTAGAGGGAGAGGGATGGTACACAGCAGCAATAGTTATGTTACTAATAGATCTAGGTAAGCATTTGGGTCGTATTGTAACAAAAATGCTTTCAATGTTCTCAGTTTTAAGTTCAGTCCATTGTTTAAAAGGAATAAGTTCATTGATATACATTATAATACCTCCACCTCCTCGATCCAATCGATCAGCACGAATCATGGAGTAGCCATCATATATCTCATATATATATATATACACCAAAAGACAAACACAATGTTACAAATTAGGCCTAGACATATATTATCAGATTACTTAATTTTATTTGGATTAAACCCTACTGACATTCAGACATTTTGATTGAACCTTCAGTCTTGATTTTAAATGACACACTTTTTCCATAACCTTTCAACATCACAAAATGGTGCCAGCAAAATGTTGAAGGTTTTCCCTTTCACAATACCTATTTGTCTAGGATCTAGAATTAATGCACCGTTCCTACCATTTACGTAACTGTTAAGTCTTTCTTCAAAAGTAAATAAATGCTTAACGAGCAACATGGCTACCTTTAACATATTGATGGTAAATTGCAGCAATCTAACCCTTAGTTGATCTGGTATCACAGTATCATCATTAGGCTTATTATTAACCACTGGCCGATTTACTTTTTCTACAGAAATTGAAACGACATGTCAATTTTCGAGAAGGTTTAGCTGCTGGTGCAACTGAGAAATTTCTTGAATGCTGCTTTCCAACAATGCAACTACAGTAATTCCTCTATTTGCCTTATTCTATGCTCCATCATGTCTACTCAGGTGCTAGCATTGTTCGTTGGCAGCCATAGAGATGTAGTTAGCACTTTATTTGTTTCCTTCTGAAGCTCTTCCATCCTCAGTAATCACTGGATATGTGAATGTTTCATACGGCTCGTCACTTTTGCTGGGTCTCCGACAAGGTTTGTGAAGGTTGATAGCTTCCTAAGAAAAAAACATACCAAACAAGAATTAATAATTTTGATAACAATTAACAACATAGAAAAAAATATAAATAAATAAATTGAAACATGAAAGAAAACAAATCTAGCACCGACATTTAAAAAATTTATTACAGCCACCTATCCCCTAAAATCTCCAATAAAGTATTTGTATAGGCCAGTAGTGTTTTTTTGTAATTCTGCCTTGTACACATTTTAGTGTTCTGTCCTGAAGTTTTAGTTTTTTATTACACATAATTAACTTTGTGGTTAAATCTGCAATGTACGGTATAATACATTTTTAAAGGCAAATTTTATTTGTGTAAGAATATTCATCCATTTGTGATGTGGCCTATATTCGACAATAATAATGTAGTATTTTTATTTTGTTCTATTTAATTGTAAGATAGGCCTACCTGTTGTTGA
Source organism: Anneissia japonica (assembly GCF_011630105.1). NCBI lineage: Eukaryota > Metazoa > Echinodermata > Crinoidea > Comatulida > Comatulidae > Anneissia > Anneissia japonica. The sequence continues at coordinate 223,248 of NW_022732104.1, forward strand.
ATGCGTATCTACTGCCTTTCTTCTTTTTAGTACCTTTCCGTTTACGCTTTTCTTCTTCACTGCCAATTTATCATGCTCCGGCCCTTGCTTCTGCCCCCTTCTCCTCCTCCTCATCATTATCATACACCGCTGGTACAGTCGTAAAGGCCGCCACCACCATCTCATCAATATCCGCACACATCTCTACCTCATACGCTATTACAATTGCACCATCTGCAGTATCAACTGTACCTGCCGCCATCGTATCCTCATTCGCATCATGCACCTCATCCGCTAACGTGTCATTGTGTAATATATTCGTAACAAACTGTTACATTATCCTTGATGTTAACCTAAAATCAAAATAAAAATTCAAATAATATAAGAGCAGGCCTGCATAAACTTTGCCTGTATTTAAAATATAGATAAATAAGCTTACAGTACTTTCTTGAAAATTAGTCACATGATAGATAGGTCTACAGCACAATGACATAAAATTGAAAACTAAACAAGGTAACATAGATAATAGTTATGACAACCTGTACAGTACTATACTTTTAGAGAAACTTTTAATATAAATTTCTGTGGCCTATATCATATAAATATTTTGGTGAATGAGAATAAATTAACATGCACATAACAGTACTATAATTTTAGAGAAAATTTAAATAATAAATTTCCATAGCCCATATCCTATAAATACATGTGTTGAACGAGATTTATATGCACATACACAGTAATACAGCAATATTGAATGAATTTTTAAAATATTAACTTACCTCACACAGAAACGGGTCACTTATCAGGACATTCTGCAAGCAGTCTCTTTGTAGAAATCGCAACTGACAGGCATTTGGGAAGTTCCCTGAAGTTGCATTTCACACTTCGTTTAAGTTCTGGATGCCTTATTTTCATTTCCGCTATCAAGGATTGGGTTTTGTAGCCAATCCTTTCTACGTGAATCTTGGGTTTTATCATTTTTCTCTTAGCCAGGTGCCACTTTCTGGATCAATTGCTTAAACGATGTTTCCGATTTTGAGTTCCATGATCGAATGATAAAATATTTCCAAAATGTTGGAGATTATACAGAGAGGGACTCAAATGAGCACTATTGAGAGTACTTTATAATGCTTTATGTTTCTTTTGTTTTGAACATTATATGCACCGATTTGCTTTTAACATGCTCACCGTTTCTGTTTATATAGCACATACCGATTTGGTAATTTTGTCAGTCGATGACGGCGCAAAACAATTGAAATCGTTCCTTTTAAAGTTGTTTTTAAAATAACATTTCATTACATTTATTAAAATACATATTATTGTCATAATTAAATATACACAATAATATAACAAGTTATTTATTGCTACAGTAGCTTCGCTGAATTCTTTTCAATAATATTCAGATACAAATGTTTAATTGCTGATTAACCAAACATTACAATTATGACAGACTTGTCGTTACAGTACTGTTGCATTGACTTCAGAACTTTGATGTATCCAATCGATCGTCACTCACTGGACGGCCTACCTGACTGTACATGTAGTTTGGTGAACTACTGTATGAACTCGCGAAAGCATGTTTTCATGACACGGTGCAAGGCTGCATGGAACATGATGCATAGATTAGTACTGCACCAACTGCCTCTGAATAAAAAATATCTTCAATTTTTACACAAGGCCTAGGCCTAGCCACAGCCTAACTGTACCTGGAGTATAATTAATCATAACATAATATACTGCAGTACTGTCTGACTTCAGTATAACTTAATAGTGTGAGAGAATGTGATATTTTCTGTATTTTAAATCATCAACTGCGGAACCAGCAGGATTCAACTGTATCTGTTATGCTAGGCTACTGTCATTTTTATTATTTTGATCGTCAGTCCGAACTGACTCAAAAACAACTAACTGTCGAGAATTATAGGTTTTCCCTGTTGCAACGGCATAGGAGTGAATAGGAACTGTTAATTTGACGTGATCAACATTGGTAAACAATTACAGGTAAATGTGAGTGCGTCCAAATAACAATATTTGGTGGGTGTATGCTTTGAATGGACGTGTTGTGGAAGCAGACAGATGCGTCCATCACATACAAAATGTGCTTTATTTATGGGCGGTAGTGTATGTCAACCTTAATAGATCTCACTGTTATTGGCAATTCAGATTTAGATTCAGCGGTTGCATTTGATTAGTGTTTACACTAATATTATGTATACAGTACTTATTGTGAAAACATTTAAGTTGAAGTTTCAAATTCAATTATATTTGTCTAATATAGAGAGAGCAATGAATACTTTTTCAAGGCATTAAAACTTATAAAGAAACACAACAGTTGCTTCATTATTTCCAATCATATTCAATGTTTAAAATTCTAAAAATGTCAGCTGTTAATAATTGATAATGTGTTGTGAAATCACCACAAAAGTGTACTTTTAAAGTTTATGGAACATTTTGACTTTCAAATCATTAAGTTTAAATGTTCATCATATATATAGAACATAGAAATGAAACACAAAATAATGAAAAAAAACCTACTAATTTGGTATATATTCAATAACTAAAATAAAAAAAATAGGATAATATGGCCTCATACAGTAGTTCAATTGATTATGCAACCAAATTGTTATCAGAAACCCTTGTGTTTGAATTTTCAATTGAATAATTTTCCTAAAATAATATGACAAAATATATAAAATACTTAAATAAAACAAATGACTAAATAAAAATAATGGCAAACCTATCGTATTGAGTAAAGACCAAGTTCCACAGTTCAATGACATCTGGATCATCCTGGTTGACTAAAGCCGATGCATCTCTGTTTCCAAGGCGATCAAAATGAATCTCAGTGCATGGTCCACAAGGCCCTGTGTTACCCATCTCCCAAAAGTTCTCACTACTTCCAAAAGGTAAAACTCTGTCTTCAGGTAAACTGTGAAATGTAGATAGAGTTTTGAAGTCATCATGAACCAATTATGTATACAGCAACAGTTGTTGCCAGCCAGAGAGAATCTAAACATTTATCTTTATTTATCTATTTAAAACATATTTAAACATGATACAATTTCATACAAGACCACAAAACCCTTAACAAACAAGTCAATTACTTCAAAATTCAAAAATCAGTTTGCAATTAATACAAAATACAATTTGTCCAATCAATTTGATAATTAAAAAAAATTACAAATGAGAATGAATAAGGACCAAAGGAAATATAAACCACATCCTAAGAATTTAAAATCAAATCATTTTAATTTTTAATGAAAATAATCATTCTTTATTAGAAATTTGAGCTAGGCCCACTTAGGACCCGCGGCAGCAGCAGTGCAACAGCACCTGACAACTGTAAATTAACAGCATATAATAAAAATACACAAACACGACCCTTCACCAGCCCATCTATCCTGTGAGGGTTATTACAAAAGTTGTGCATTTAGACTATCTGAGTATTCCAGGTACACAACTGTAAAAGTCAGAAACTGTACTGTACCACTCACTCAGCTCTCTCAGCCAAATGCTCAGTTATCACAGTTTGAGCATGCTGTCAGAGAATAGTCTGCTTAAATCTAGTGGATCCCATCAGAGACTCTACCAGGGAAAACATAAAGGGCAGACAGAGGATGAATTAGGAAATATATTTACTGTACACACTGCATTCTACAAGGCATACGGCACAGCGCAAGACAAGAAAATAATAACTGTGTGTTGTCCCAGCTGGATGCAGTGATAAACCAAACAGATTTAGTGATAGAAAAATATAAATAATAATACTATTATTACTATTATCATTATTATAATAATAATAATAATAATAATAATAATAATAATAATAATAATAATAATAATAATTATTATTATTATTATTATTATTATTATTAATATTATCAGATCAGTATGTCTATTTTCTTTACTGTATGTTAACACTATGTTGTCAGACACTGCATTTTTGTTATAATGATTGCAAAAATACAAACTAAATAAACCCAAGTTTGTGTAAATAACATTTGTTACCCAAGTTGTTGCCAAATAGCTTTAGTCTCCAAATCTGGTGAAAGACTTGATTGGTTGTCTCCTTTGAAGTAAGTTACATATAAACAGTCCTCTGGCAATTTGAAAATATTGGTAAGGAGATCCCAGGCCATGTGAATTGCATCTTCCTGCAGGCAACAAATTGTACATTTGAATAGTTCATATTAACTATGTAAATAGAGGGAAACACTTATAACTTCATAATAAAATGAAAATGCTTTAAGAAATATAAGTCTGAACAAACATTTTATGAAATGATATAATTATGTATCATTATGTCTTAGTTTATTATAATTTATGTTTTATTTCATTGCCAGTGAGTTTTATTAGCTTTAATTGGGATTGGAGGTGCCTCAGTCCAAGATAGCCGAGACTCAACAAATGCTGACCAGGGTTCAATTAGATCAATCCCTGGTTAGCAAAGACTGTGTATCTCCATACTGCGGTTTGGGTGCTGGCTTGGCTTGGTACCTTCATCTTTATTTATTTTTTATTCTTTCCCATTTCCAAAATCTATACACTTGTGCTTACAGTGCATAAAGACTTTGTATTTTGCGCAAAAAAAAATTGTTAAAACCATTAACCATTATATATTAAATAAAATGTGATTATCAAGGTTTATATTTAGTTTCAATGTTTCCCTTTTTTTTTCAAACAATGCCACTATCAAGAAGTATTGAATGGTGTTGTCATAAAATCCTTGTATTTTAACTGTGATCTCATCCCAGAAATCTGTGATAGGAAGGTGGGTGGACACCTTTGTACAATTTAACATAGATGTGATTCAAAGTCTGATACATTTATTAAACATCAACTGCAAGTTTTCGAAACTTTACCTTAAAGTAATCAACAAAGGCCCAGTTGCCGAGCATTTCAAAGAATGTATGATGATAACAATCTCGGCCTACTTGATCTAAGTCATTGTGCTTGCCACCAACACGTACACACTTCTGACTGTTCACTACACGTCTATACTTAGACATGCTTGAATCAGGAAAAACTGTGCCTTGAAATATTTCTTTGAACTGTGAATGTAATGAAACATATTAACATTATATTAGATTTATTAAATGGAGATCATGTAGCATCTTTTTTATAGGAAAAGGCATTGACATATTTGTATGGAATTAGGCTCATGCTTCCTTGTTCAATACCAATATTAATCTTAGGTTTTCCTTGCATATTAAGACACTTTAATACTATATTCTACTTCATCCTGTCTGACCAATTCACTTGCTGTCATGTCAGTATTGGATTCTGTTGTGTTAAGTGGATTGCAGCTCATACAGTAATTGCTATTGTATGGCTCTTGGGCTCTTAGCCTAAAAATCTATGAATAATAAATTCTTGCTAGTTTCTTGATTAGTTTTCAAGTGTTGAAAAAAAATACTGTATTCTGGGAAATGCTTACCTGGTTCATACCTGCATTTGCAAATAGCAGTGTATTGTCGTTATGTGGAATTGTTGATGATGATGGTACGAATACGTGCCCATGTTTATACTTAAAGTAATCAATAAAAGCTTTACGTATACATGATGAACGCACAGCTGAGTTTTCTGAAAACTTGTGGCACCCTCTGATAGGATGTGGTACTAAAATTGACCGAAGCAAATATAAATATTTAGTAAGATAAAATTTTTGTCTTGTATTAAGAAGCATAATTAATGAAGGTAATTAAATATAGCGTAGTTTTGGTGTTTTTTATGAGCACATTCTAAATTGATCTCTGGATGCTAAAAGTATGTGCCACCACTTTCCAGCCAGAATCTGAAAGAAAAAAAAAAAGAAAAAAACCCTATAGCTTGGACTAGAAATGTAATTTTGAAATAAGTATCACAAATTTGTTCATGAATTTTTCTGTTTTCCAAGCATTGTCTCAATATACCTACAGGTCCAAACATATTTTGTTACATACTGTAACATATTTTAATTGCGCCGATGATACATAAAAAATTAGCCAAAATTTGAGCGGAAAAACGCTAGCAAAATACTAGATGCGCAGAATCATAACTACTGCATAATTAATACATTGATATATTATTAGGATTAGGTGAGAGCCAAATTTTTGGCAAAAAACGAATGTATTTCCAGGCCTAATTTTTGTGCAGTGGATAAACTCCCAGCACAGGCCTTACTTTACAGTCTTGGTTATATATTAAGATTAGGTCAAAACCTAGTTTTCAGCAAAATATGGGCGGAAATTGACCCATATTTTCCGAATACATGGACATAAGTCTATGCCAAATTTCTGTGCAGAGGATATATTCAATGCGCAGCCCTAACTTTACATCCTGACATTTGGACTCTGCCAATTAAATAATAATAATATTTATTTGGCAAAAAGCATATAGGGGCAAAAAGCATATAGGAGAAAAAACATCATGCATTGCCCGGATAGGGAATGGGCGAAAGCCCGAACAATATTTGCTCCTTATCCTTCATATAAAATGAAATACACAAAAACAATCAGAACTAAATCAGAAACATAAAATGAAATAAAATGCTTAATTAAATTATTCTTAAAACAGGAAACATTAACAGAGTTTTGAAGTAGAGGAGGTAGTTATTCCCAGAGCCTGGGAAAGGACACGAAAGCAGAATTATGAAAAATATTGCTTTTGGCTTTCTAGTGAATAAGCCTACCCTCACAACACTCACACTTATGAACAAACTCTGTTAATGTTGGGGGACACACATTATGAAGAACTTTGAAACCAAGAACAAGCCGGTGATATTTAAAAATATCTTCTAAGCGTTTTCAGTCTATCTTCATAATGTGTGTCCCAGTCACCATCTTTTTTAAACATAATTATTCTGGTGGCTCTACGTTGGATGCTTTCAATTCTATTAATATTAGTTTTGTCACCTGGTGCCCACATCGCACAACAATAAGTAATAATTGGAAGAATCAATGCTTTATATAGATTTAACATTACAGCCCATGACATATTTTTATTACACTTATTAATAAAACCTAGTAATTGTGATGATTTAGAACAAATATAATTTACTTGTGTATAGCATGAAAGTTTATTATTTATAAAAACACCAAGTAATTTAAATTCATTTACCTTTTCTAAGTAAATATTATTTATTTTATAATAGAAGTAAAAAAGTCTGGGTTGGGGGAGAGGGCCCATCTCAGCCCCACCACATGTTTCATTTTCCCCGGACAGACAGATATTACCCATGGCTCCCCTCCTGACCGGTTAGCCTAGGTAGGCACGTTTAAGTAAGCCTGACTTGTTGTCTGACCGTAAAAAAACACTTGTCTCAGGCATCAGGCAAGTGGGTTTGCTCATGCCTACACTGTAGTGCTGTATAATAATAAACCTTTCTTACTACCACATACCACATAATTATTGTTAGTTAGTATAGTTTCATGTTTAACAAACAAACAGTATACTGGACTGCTTAGCTACCATGTTGTAGGCCTAGTACGCAGTCGCACATTCAGCGATCCATACACCGCGACCGAAATGCGAAACAAAAACAAAGTACCATAAACTAAACCAACAATTATAGCTATGTATGTGCTATAACATGGTTAACAAGTTCTTTTGGAAATTTGGGTACGTATTGCTCAAAATGGCATGTGTACGGGTTAATCAAACATGAATGACTGACATGGGTAAGGGTAGACCAAAATTTGTGTATGGGTTAGCCAAAAAAGTGGCTACGATACGAGTTGGTTTGTGTACGGGTTAGCCAATACCCGTTAGGATAGGCCTAGGAGGAGTAGCTTAGCCAATTACCTACGGTCTCAAATCATTTCGGCCGCCAGATTTTGAACAATAGAAAGTATGGCACGCCAACACAGTTCCGTTGGTAGTGTGGTTGTTGCAGGATGCGGAAGCTTAATAAGCGTAGGCAAATAATAATCTCTCTCCGTTTTTTATTTAACTTTCTGTCTGTAAGTATAGGCCTACATATTTGTATGTAATGCATGCTTAGGCCTAGGCCTACTACGCATTTTTCATTAGGTATATTTATTTATTTTTGTGGTTAATAAAATATAAACGCCTAATGATAACCTAAATATTATGCTTAGGCCTAAATTGTTATACCTGTAGTATTTTTCAGTAGCACGAAGGTCTAGTTGTAGTTGATTACCTATATAGTAATAACTGATGATAGTCGTAATGAGTTGTGTGTCACTATACTTACAGAAATGTAATTTTGTACTTTTTTATCTTTGGAATGTTATAAACATATGTTGGCTAATGAGGATGAGGAAAATAAATTCTGTCTGAAACTAGTTTGATTAATGGTTAATATATATGTTTGTTGTTATAATTTATATAATTATATACGTTTTCGTAAATATTAATCATGGCGGTACAGTATATATTGTATTGAAACACCTCACTACAAGTCTCGCAAAAAATACTATAAACCAAAATTTAAACTGGTATAGTCTTCATTTATTGAAACTTACATAATAAAGCATATATACAAAAATAAGCAAATTTACATAAATATTTCATTTAACACATGATAATGTTTAGTTAATTATGTAGATACATTAAGTGTATGAGTATACAAGTTATATATAGTAATCAAGTAAACATATTTCAGTATTTATTAATGTCATCATGATTATGATTATCCATGTTTATTATATTCATTACATTCATTATTTTTACATACACTGTTATGGACACTGTCACTGCCTCTTCGTACATTAACATACACATGACATAGAATTGGAGGTTGGCTGAAAGAGATAAGGAATTGTGTATGTATAATAATATTTCAATCATTTCATTTATATATTCAAAGTCCAATCTTATTAGACAATAATTTATGGGTGTTGTCTTCAACTTAATAGTACTCTTAGTCAAACAACAGGAATACAACAATGATGTCTTTTCATCTGTTTAGTTCTTTTGTAAGAGGCTATTTTCATTCATGTTTTTTTTTATGATGCATTTTGGTAGTTAGTTCCACAGTGTTAGCATAGTTAAAATTAACATTTTTTATTTTAATATCTTACCTCGTCTTCCTCGGTGGTTTAGGCGGTAATGCCAAACTTCCAGGTCGTTGTTGGTCCTAATGCACTGATTGTAGCAGGTCCAGTCGGGCGGCGTGAATACAGTTACAGCGATCCATGTTGACCTGTAGTATTCTAGAGGTCTCATTATTGGTGGAGAATTTCTACCAGTTTGCACAATGTCTTCAAAACTGCAGGTATATGCTCGTGTGGTAGTAGCGGCAGTGCCATACACCTCTTGATAACCGTTCGGGTCCCAGCATGTCTTCTGTCGCGAACATTATGTGACGGAGTCCATCTACTTTTATATCACGCTGGAAGAATCCTGGTGCTACATGTTCCTCATCCAGTACAAAGTTGAGGTCGGCGGGTTGTCTTAGTCGTGTCAGTTTCCTCTTCCGATTTGCTTGTTGGGCAAGGTTTACAGGCTTAGGGAGCGTTGGGTGCATGGCTATGTTCCCTCTTCCGATGTCATCACGTAGAGCCTGCAAGAAGAAATAAAAGCAACATACATATAATGCAATTGAAAAGAACAATTTTTATAACAAAGTGTTTATTTTATTTTAATTCCTCTTTTATTAAATTCTGCAAGACAAAATAAATAATCTGTTAATCGAATTGCAATATTGTAGCTATAAATAACTATAGTTTGACGAATGTAAAATAGTATGCATATTGTCTTACCTGTTCAATTATCTCAGCTGCAGAATCAAACGGTCGCGCAATAGCTGATGCTTTAATGTCACGTCGTAACAATGCTACTGCTTCTCTACCTGCAGAAAATTTAAAGGGAGAAAACACGTTAAAATATAAAGGATGATAATGCGAAAGTAGTCAGAACCAATTATGCTTCCTGCCCGCTTATACGTTTTGCTGATGATGCGGATGACCAGATAGCAAAAGACAATCGTTTTAAACATGAAAAAGTATTTATTGTAATTTAATGTTATACTGTACATGGTTCGGCTGTGCAAATGTGTCTCTGCGACCCTCTTACAAATTCTCCATTCCTCTCCAACACAGTTGCTCTACACATCACGGTCTTGGATCTGACAGAACATCGCCACGTAACATCTGCACGCCTTTTATCGACTTTCTTGTTGTATTGGTATCCTATGCTGTCAACCAACATGTCCTGAAATGAAAAATATATATAACATGTAACATGTAAATAATGCATTTATTTACTTGCATTAAAAAGCTAAAGCTAAAATAAATAAATTATTCAAAATAAGTGTATTTACCTTTCCACGGCTAGTTGTACCGCGAAGAACGGACAACGTCGTCTGGGAGCAATAACGGCTGAGGTGGAGGTTGACGATCTACCAAGTCAACGTCTTGTTGTTCCACTGGTTCCTCAAATTCTCCCAGGTCTGCAGCATACAACCCGACATCCTCTCTGCACTCGAAACACACCCAATCCAATGAGCCATTCTCCACAGCAGCCATATACTGTTCTCGTGAAACTCCTGAGTCGCATGTACGATGTTGCCACCGGTCGCATTCCTCGCAAAGAACAGCCTCTTCATCTTGTGTTACGGGAAGTTGGCACTGGATACATTCGTCGTTGTTCATTTTTGGTTGATAAGTGATTTGTTTTACAAGTTGCCTGCCATTTTATAACTGTTATATTTTTTGCATTAATGTCATCAAAGTTTTACGTAAAACATATATACATTTCGTCTTTCATTATCGGCGGACACTACCGTATATTTTGTATTCATGTCATCAAAGTTGTACATAAAACATATATACATTTCATCTTTCATTATCGGCGGACACTACCGTATATTTTGTATTCATGTCATCAAAGTTGTACATAAAACATATATACATTTCATCTTTCATTTATTTATTCGACCATAACTTCCCCGACGAGTATAAGCTATACATATCATCCTTCATTTTTGCGTGAATAACATGCTATCATGCAAGGAAAATAAATCTGAAGTTCAAACATATCAACAAACAAAATGAAGTTGTATACTATACATTAAATAAACCATCAAACGAAATCAAAAAATTAATTTTATTATGGAACTCTAAATCATTATTGGCGGGGCAGTATATTATTCATGTCATCAGAGTTGTACATAAAACACAAGGCGCATGTGTAAAATATGTTCTCATTTTATTCACCAATTCTCAACAATAAAAATAAAACCAAAATACAAACATATCTACACATACATGCCAAGTTTGAGTTTGGCTGTGGATGGAGATTTGCACAGGAACGAAACAATTTAGGCGTGGGTCGAGGGCCCTCCTAGGGCCCCGAAAATTTTTAGGCCTCCGGAAATTTTTAGGCCTAGATGCTCTCTGGTGCACTCTGAGCAGATCTCTAGTGCTTAAATTAAATCTTAAAAATGGGGTAATATATACTAACATTTTTTGAAAAATAAAATTCTATAGCTTTATTTCAGTGTTAAAACTCTTAACTTTATTTATTTTTTTCAACAAAATTTTCAAAATACTCAAATACACGTTTTACATTTGACAAACAATTCTTTTGGTAAAACAAGTTAAACAGGAAAGGAGATTGTGTAAAAGAGAGGCTGAAGCATCATTTGCTCTCTTTTGATGAATGTAACTGGTTGTATGCCCAAGTTGCACCCTTAGCTTTCTTCAAAATTTCTGTTGGTGTTTCATAGGCATGGACAGGTAAGTGTTGTGCCAGCTTGACGGTTAGGATACTTGAGAGTGTACCCTTTGGGTCTAGATTGGAGCGGAATGATGTTTTGTTTTTCCTGACCATAGAGAATATTCTCTCTTCCTCTGCATTTGAATGTGGTATTACAAGGACCAGCTTAGCAACATTCACTAGACGAGGAAACCTACTTGTTCCTTCAACAGTTTTCATGTTTGAAATACTATGCCATATCCTATCTATTCTATACTGCGTAATACCATCTTCTTCTATTTTTGCCTCTTTCAATACAGCTTCAGGTATGTCTAACAGCTGGTAGTCTGTAAATTCCTCAGCCAGTTTGTCAAACTGTTCTGGGGTTGAATAAGGGAGAAGTTCTTTAAAGCTGCCAAAATAAAATATATCTGTTTCAGTTACAAAGTTACAATATGTTTAACTGTAATTATAGCAGTATGTTATAATATACAAATTATATTTACCGATTCACAAAATATTCCACTTGGCTGAAAAGATTTTCTCTTGTTAGCACATTGGTGAATTTAGCATTGCTTAATACATCATCTTTAATAGGCAGGTTGGTCAGCGCATACTGCCAGGCGGTTTCATAGAATGCCCTTACACCATTGTAGTACTTTGATGCTTGTGAAGGACTTACATCACTATCAAGTAGTTGTCTTAAGTGCGTTTTGGTGACCATGCCAGTGAACAAATTGTCATCTTGAAATAAAAAGAACATAATATATTAACAGAAAATTACCAATCGTCTTAGTTGATCATGTTATTTAAAATTGTCAGTACTGTACAGTAATTACTATTTTATACTATTTTTTTTCAGTTGTAAGTGAAATTGTGAGAAACTTACGTTCTGACTGAAAGTAGCTCCTAAGTGCTGCATATTGTTGGAGTGTACGACTGACTGCTCTCTCCAAACTAAGCCATCTAGTGTTAACATGTTTTATTATAGTTCGATAGCTGGTATCACAAAACTCGCAATATTCCTGTAGAGATGCTTTCCGTTTGGTGCTTTATCAAACCAATAAAAAATGTCGACCAACATATCATCAACACTGAAGCCTGTAACCTGTTCAATGATAGAATACTTCATATTATTTAGTTTTATACATTCTAATAATTCTTCAAAAGCTTATTAAATAAAATGCACATACCTTATAAAATGATAGAATACTTCTTATTATTTATTTTTATATATTTTCAACATATGCACATACCCTATGAAAAGCCTCTCCTGCCTTTCCAGCCGTATTATGAATAATATGACATGGGCATCCCATCACATAAGCAGCGTCATTCTCTTTTAAAAGTCTTGTCTTTATGGAATTTCTACATCCCATATTTACCGAAGTGTTGTCAAGACCTATTCCAACACAGTTCTTCCATGACAGTGAATGTGTTTTTAGTACCTCATCCATTGTATTAAACAATGCTTCAGCAGTGGATCGAGATGACATGCACATATCCAAAAACTGCGTTGCGACACATCCGCGGTTGACATCAAAGATCCTAACAGTCATTGGATTCATTTTTTCGACCCCTGTGTCACTCGACCCATCAGTGGAGACAGAAAATGGCCCATTTTTCATGATGTCAATTAGTGATGCCTTGTAGTGAGGAGCAATTGCACCATTTATCATGCAAGCTGTTTTGGTTCTTCTAGATGAAAATCTTTTTGCTATTTCACTATCAGGAAATATATCATAAAATAAGGGAGTAAGCTCGTCTGATAACGCAAGAGGTATGTTGTTCCTAACCAACATGGTGGCTACTTTCATTTCAGCACGAGTGACCTGAAAGAAAGTGAAAGTAGTAAACAGAATATCAAACCCTGATAATTGTTTATAAAGAAATTTTAATGAAGATGAAAATCTCTACATTTACATCATCAGCTGATTATTTAAATATGACTATATACACTACCTATGTAATACTAATTAACAGTACGGAGTACGAAGTTGTAAAATTCAGTATTAATTAATAAAATAATATATTCTCAACTGTATTATTATTTAATTTGACTATCAATTGTAACAAAAATAAGTTTATTCAAACTAGGTCCTATACTTATGGCTAGGGTGGTGTAAGGGTAAGTAAGCCAGTGCCAAACCTAAGGTCGGTCACCTTAGATAGTAAAATACACACCGAAGTCGAAGACGAAGTAGCCTAATTCTACTGGATTTCTGTTTATGTAATGTAAAATGGTCCGGCTTCTATAGGCTGGGCTATATACTATAGTATACCTGTTTGAAATAAAACACTTATTGCACTCTCTCTAGCTAGCACTAGTGATTGTAAAATATCACAAAATAAAAAGTAGGTCTAGCCCTGGGCCTATATAATTAAAATTCAATAATTAATTTATTAGTATTACCTTTTCAACCAATGGTTGATCTGCCCCAAACATTGATTTCATTGTTTTCTGACCCATTCTGGCTTGTGCATTTCTCTTATTTGCATCGCGAGAGATATGCCGTTTCACATCTCCTTCCCCTTGGTGTTGGCAACTATACTCTGTTCCGCATACGTTACATCGAAAACTGTAGTCATTGTGACTAACAGCTGAGATGAATGGCCATTTTTTGCACCACTGCTTATTCAATTTGGTTTTGTACTTTTTTTTTTGGCGTATCATTTTTGCATTTGTCTTTGATGAACCAGGTGCAGCCGCCTCATTGCTGCTTGAAACATCACTGTCCGACATTTTGGATTTGGATGATGCATCAATGATGATAAGCGCAGCCAAGACCCTATTTTCGCCAGTAAAACCATCGTGGATTCTGGTTCGCTGAAAGTATTGATATGCATGATGGCGGTCGTAAAGTTAAAATAGAAATGACGTAATGTGTACAGCGCCACCAGTGTTAATTTTACACAAATACATTGTTTACTATCGGAACGGCATGTATTTTCGCGAAGCGATAGAACTTTCGTAAATTTTATATGCCTTATAAAACTACAGAATTGTCACGTTTTGGATATTTTTGTATTAAATTGTGGGTTTTAATAAAAAATCTTGAGATTATTAGAAAAGCTGGAGATTTTAGGCTAGTGGCGGGAGAGCTGGAGGTTAGGGCAAAAAGCGGGAGTCTCCCGCCAAATGCGGGAGACTTGGTAGGTATGTCTACAAGTGACGAAATAAAGTTGATACCGGTACTATACAGTAAATATTTTTGCGTGAATAACATGTCAACACACAAGAAAAAATTTATCAAAAATTCAAACATATTAACAAACGAAATGTCATCATAGTTGTACATAAAAACAAATACGGTATAGTTTTAATATTCTTGGTTTTATATGTTATGTTTTTATACCGGTATATAAATTCTTAATTATTTTGGCCTACTGTACTGTCTCAACCATCAAACAAAATCAACAAATGTATGAATGACATACTTTATTCATTATCACGCAAGAAAAATAAATCTAACGTATGAACATCAAATGTATTGATACAGACTGTACTGTTTTAACGTTATGTTTTTATAAGTACTGGTAAATAATTAATATTAATAATTAAGAATTTAATTATTCACTTTAGGCCTAGGCTTACATATTGTCTCCGTTTTGTTACTGACTGATGTATCGTATCCAACTGTTGTATGACTACGTTCTTCTCATCGACGGCTGCTGTGTATTCGGCGGTCGTTTTGGCGTTCCATACATTTGGCTTGGCGGCCGAAATGATCGAACACCCTAGTGACACTCACCGGCCTAGCACCTAGGACTAGGCTAGCTATAGGCTAGCCTAACCTACACTTTTTGGCCTCTTTCTTTCCCAATCCTATTATTAAAGTAGACTTTTTCGAATTTTTGTTGTAATTATTGATGTATATATTCGTGAACTTCATTGTAATAAAAAAAACAATATGAATTAATGAAACTTACCACCAACATGATCAAGTACACATGATAAACCGTGTTCTTGTGTTTTTGCATACATTAAAAGTATGCCAAAAACAGGCTTCGGTCATGTTCGATCTCCATAACCGCACCACGTCTGTTTGGAGTCTACTATTTCATTTCGGATAGCTAGGGGTACAAATGTATGAGGCGCCAAATGTAAATTTATTATTTAACAAAATTATTTATATATAATTCATTATTTAACATATAATTGAATAGATCACCCATTATTTATATATAATGCATTTACGTCTAAAAGATTATATGTAAATAATTGCGTTAACGTTTCATTATTTATATATAATTAGTTTATGGATTACATTATATATAAATAATAAAAGGCTAACCAAAGATTATTTATATATATTAAGTTCGCTAATTACTTTATATATAAAAAATAAAAAGGTAAAAAATCATTATATATAAATGAAAAGCAACTTATTTTTTAACAAAATTATTTATATGTAATAAGTTCACTGATTTCATTATATATAAATAACGAATTGACTTCAAACTCATTATTATTACAAATAACTGCTTTTACATTTCATTATATATAAATAATGATTACTGGCTTCATTATATATAAATAAGGAAGGGGTAACACATCATTATGTATAAATAATGAAAAATAACTTATAATTATTTATATATATTATTATATATAAATAACGAATTGACTTCAAACTCATTATTTATAAATAACTGTTTTTACATTTCATTATATATAAGTAATAGCTGTCGCAAAACCATTATATGTATATAATGCTTGGACTTGGACTTGGACTTACAAGTAGGTCCTATTCACCTATCTAGATGGCAAAGCAATAGATATAGCAGATTATTGAATCCAATGGCGCCAATAATAATAATAATAATAATAATAATAATAATAATAATAATCTTGAATATATGTATATATATATATATATAGACTATTTTATCTGAAGAATGCTGCACCATGTATGTGTAGCA
>NW_022732104.1:240292-255966 GCF_011630105.1 Anneissia japonica
GCACAGAGCACATAGAAAAATATTAGATTATCACTGTTTAAAAAAAAAGAAAATCAATGAGGGAGGGCGGTTTTTTGTTTTTTGTTTGTTTTTTAATCCGAACAATTGATTATTTCGCTTTACCTTTTATTGGCGAGGGAGGGACTGTATAAAAACTGGATTAAATCTTATATTTTTTTTAAAGAAATATATCTGAAGTCACAAATTTGCATTGTGTTATGCTGTTAAAATACTTGATGCGGCAAAGAATTTTTTTTATCCCGCATCTATATTTCCCGATTTTTTCACGCGGGGGGGGGGGGGTGGGGTGGTGATGATCTAATAATGTCCAATGGTTGCCAAATTGGCTATAGTGGGACACAGTGATAAATTACAACTGTCTTCTTTAATATTTTCGAAGTTAATCATTTCCTTCTTCATTGTGTTCAATGGCTGCTAAGAGCACATGTAAAAAATTATTAGATTATCACTCTTTAAAAAAAAGTCGATGAGGGAGGCGGTATTTTTTTTTTAAACGGAACAATTGATTGTTTCGCTTTTGTTCTTATTGATGAGGGAGGGACTGTCTATATTTGGCTAGTAATAGTAAATATTGTATAAAAACTGGTTTAAATTTTATAGTTTTTTAAAGAAATGTATCTGAAGTCACAAATTTGCATTGTGTTATGCTGTGAAAATAATTAATGCGGCAAAGATCTTTTTTTATTCCCGCATCAATATTTCCCAAATTTGTCACGCAGGGGGTGGGGGTGGGGGTGGTTATGATCTAACAATTTTTTTAGTGCCCTGCATTAGCTATAGTGGGACACAGTGATAAACTATAAATATCTTGTTTAATATTTTCCAAGATAATCCTATTCTTTTTCATTGTGTCCAATGGTTGCCAAATTGGCTACTGTGGGACACAGTGATAAAGTACAACTGTCTTCTTTAATATTTTCTAAGTTAATCCTTTTCTTTTTCATTGTGTTCAATGGCTGCTAAGAGCACATAGAAAAAATTATTAGATTATCACTGTTTAAAAAAAAAATCAATGAGAGAGGGCGTTTTTTTTTAATCCGAACAATTGATTATTTCGCTTTTGTTTTTATTAGTGAGGGAGGGACTGTTTATATTTTGCTAGTAATAGTAAATATTGTATAAAAACTGGTTTAATTTTATAGTTTTTTAAAGAAATGTATCTGAAGTCCCAAACTTGCATTGTGTTATGCTGTTAAAATCCGAACAATTGATTATTTCACTTTTGTTTTTATTAGTGAGGGAGGGACTGTTTATATTTTGCTAGTAATAGTAAATATTGTATAAGAACTGGTTTAATTTTATAGTTTTTTAAAGAAATGTATCTGAAGTCCCAAAATTGCATTGTGTTATGCTGTTAAAATAATTGATGCGGCAAAAAAAAAATTGTTTTTTCATTCCCGCATCAATATTTCCCGAATTTTCCCTGCGGTGGTGGGTGGGGGGAAGGAGAAGTGAAAATCTAACAATTTTTTCAGTGCCCTAAATTGGCTATAGTGGGACAATAGAGAAAATAGAACATTGTGGGACACAGTGATAAATTATAAATATCTTGTTTAATATATATTTATGTATTGTTTTTCTTTAGAGGGCCTCTTCAAGTCAGCTGTACTACTGTAGTGCAGCTGTTAGAGCTACCCTAGTGAAATAAAGTTGAATAATAATAATAATAATAATAATTTCAAAAATAATCTTATTCTTTTTCATTGTGTCCAATGGTTACCAAATTGGCTATAGTGGGACACAGTGATGAAGTACAACTGTCTTCTTTAATATTTTCTAAGTTAATCCTTTTCTTTTTCATTGTGTTCAATGGCTTCTAAGAGCACATAGAAAAAATTATTAGATTATCACTCTTTAAAAAAAACGATGAGGGAGGGCGGTTTTTTGTTATTTTTTTTTGTTTTTGTTTTTCTTTTTTAATCAGAACAATTCGTTATTTCGCTTTTGTTTTTTATTGATGAGGGGAGGGACTGTTTATATTTGGCTAGTAATAGTAAATATTGTGTGGGACACAGTGATAAACTATAAATATTTTGTTATTATTTTTCAAGATAATCCTGTTCTTTTTCATTGTGTCCAATGGTTACCAAATTGGCTATAGTGGGACACAGTGATTTTTAATTTTAGACGACTTAATTTTTCCCATTGTGTGTTTCTTCTTACAAAAGCTTTCTTATCAAAGTACCGATCGGACGGATATGTTACCAAAAAAGAAGAAACTCTCACTTTTATCTTTTTGATCATCGACACTGCTTTAATTTGATTCGCTAATAAGTTTAGTAGTTCTTCCCATTATGGGCTCCTTAGCTTCCAAAAATGTTTCCGGAAGTCATCGTCTCGTTTGGTCCAGGAATATTGTGTTTTTTCCACATTGTTGAAAATTCATAAAATTCTGAAATTCTCCAATTACAGATAACATGGTAAAGTAAATTTATGTATAAGGATTGCTTTGTAACATTTTTAATGTATTCCAATGTAATTCTATGTAATTTCCATCATATTATTTATTATAGCTCTGGAGTTGGAACATGACCGAAGTCCGTTTTTGGTATTCAAAATATTCCTCGTTTTTGTTGACATGTGGGTCATTATTAGCTAAGCGCCATGAAGTCGAAATTAATTAGTTACGTAGACTTTTCAACCAGGGCTACACAGTTTAGAAGCTCCTGATGGAACCTGTTTTCTCTCCTTTTTAATAAATGTTCAAACATATATTATTGAGTTCAATATAATTGTACAACGTTTTTTAAATTATTAAAAGCTGTCTGTGAACCATGCTCACATAGTTGTACGTTCTAGGGCATTATAACGTTTTTTAGAGTCTAAAAATTTACAATACCAACCAATTGAGGGCGCATATATATAAACAAAAATGAGCAATAGTGTAATTTCCTGGTTATCCCGCTGCAGGTCTATACTTTACTAGCAGCATGACTCATTTTGATTAATTCTTAACCCGGAAAATCGCGTAAGTGTTTAAAATGGTTTGTGAAATAAGTCAGTGTATTACTTTTGAGTGGCGATGAGATACTTTATGTTGGGAGTTAGCGAATCTATAGAAAATGTACGTTTATATAAAGCAACGTGGAAACGGTGCAGAACAACAGCTCCTGCCGGTGGTGTCTCTCGTAGATGGGTGTATACCTCAATTTTTGACGAGCAAATCTGGGCATATACATCAGCTGAATGTGAATGGTTTAGAGCCAGCATTATGGTTTAAGGTAACTAAAATGAAAGATATTTTAAATTACAAAAATTGAAAGAAATAGATGTGTATGTCAGACCAAGGAGGTATTAAATAAGCTTATTTAATACCTCCTTGGTCAGACAGGGACGGGTAACCCGGAGTCAGGTTCAAATCTTGTGCAAAACACCACAATTTTTTAAAATATGAAGAACAGCAACTTTGTATTGTAGGTCTGACCACTATAACAACTCCCTGGTTTGACATTGAGATTATCATCACATTCAGAATGGATTTCATCCTGTCAGTGGCTAGTCACCCACTTTTGGATAATTTGATAATAACAGATTTAAAGTCATGTAGAATAATATCTAAACCCATCAATCATTTTGTATTTGATTGTACCAGATTAAAGAACATTAGAACTTAATATTTGACCAACTTAAAGAGGAGTTATACCAAGGAGGTATTAAATAAGGTATTAATAAATTATTTAATACCTCCTTGGTTATACAAAAAGGATTTACATATATTTTGGGAATTATTCATATCAAGCTCCCCTGAACTTAAATACCATCTTTTGTTTGATGATTTAGAAATCCATTACGAATATCAAATTTTAACAACAAATTGTATAAACCCTATTAATTATACTATTGCGAGCTGTCTCTTATACACATCTTTACACAATGTGCTGTAATGCTAGTAATATTCTACTAGGGTTGAGGAAAATTTTTCTCTGAACATATAAATATTACATTACCAGTAATAATCCCCTTGGAAAGGGGTAATGGATGGTAAATTTTACAAACTTATTTTGATCTATAACCGCGCACTCCTTTTTCTTCCTCTCTCCCTCTGCTTTTGTTTAGAAAATCTAATTTTAATCGTAATATTTATCATTAATTAATTTATATTTTATATGTGTGTGGTAAATACAATAAAAACAAACAAAACAAACAAATTAATCTCTGCAGCATTGAATTCTGAATTACTAGGAATACTCCCCTTTGAAAGAGGTGATTGAAAATTAATATCTGCAGGGTTGAATGCTGAATTACTAGGAATATTTTCTCATGAGTATTAGAAAGATTGTACCGTATTCTTTGCATGGTTAACGTCATTATGACTTTTTCCCCAGGTTTTTAATTATTCAAAAATCTGAAACTCATTAACTCCCGGGTTTTTATTTTTGTCAAATATGCTTTTTGTGTCTTTCAAAAATCTGTTGTACAACATATCAACAAATGTTTTTTCTCTGAATAACACCGTGGCTAGAGATACGGTATCGTATCGGAACTTCCGATTGCTAAAGGTATGGTAAATGATATTACGTCATGATCAGCCAATAGAAATGACCGACGCGATTTTGGCTTTTTTGCAAAGTCGACGTCGTGATCATGAGAAACGTGTGGCGCGAACAGTTACGATAAAATTTATGTCATAAAACTTTAGGCCTATTTCATGTATTTCGATTGGGGCTTATCGCAATATTTGAGTTAAAAATCCTTTCTGTTATTCTTGCGTATTTTATGGTCTACCATAGAGAATGTTCTACAAGGCTAGGCCTAGCCCGAATACCCGCCTAGCCTAGGGGCCTATTATATACTACTAGGCTAGGCTTACTGTAGGCCTACTGTAGTGCTGGTGTAGAGTCGTTGCGGCCCTGAGTCGATTCGGCCCCGGGCCGTTTCGGCCCTTAGTTGGTATTTTTTTTTTCTTTTTAATTGCTATATGGCCTCGGGCTACAGAATATTAATCCCAGCTTGTCAACAACACCCGCGAACGAACACAATTTCTTATCTTCGATCGTTGCTAACATACACATGCTGCAGCAATGCACTGAATGACGTCACGCATGTATCGCCGTTTCTATTGGCTAATCATGATGTAATATCATTTACCGTACCTTTAGCAATCGGAAGTTCCGATAAGGTACCGTATCTCTAGCCACGGCAAATTATTAATAATGTAGAGTTACATGAACATTTACTTTGAGGATCACCATCATAATGGTTTTTAATTGGCGGCCTGCGGACCAAATTTGGCCCTCAGAGTAATTTCATTTGGCCCGGGAGAAAAAACAAAAAGGTAAAAAAGAAATATTTGAAACAAATTCAACGTTATAATCATTTGATGAATACATTTTCAACAAATTAAAGACAAAAATGCAACCCCTGGGTTATGTGCCTAAACAACATTACGGGAAAACAGCTTGGAGATTTTATCAGAAATGTGCTGGCTATAATAATAGGCCATAGAATAGGCCTATATACAGACTTTATGTGCCGGCAAGTTTTTTCTATTTGTTTGTACTGTTCACTGTGTTGTTGAGTAGTGTTTGCACATAATTTTACATTATTAATAAAAACTTGGTGTACCAAGAACAGTACTCATCACGTACAATGAAGAAAATACAGTAGTTAACAAACGTTACAGGTAGAGTTAATGTTCATGCTGCTTGTACTTTTAAAATAATGTGTCTAGACACTAAACACTCTAGCTTTTTTTATTGGGATCAATCATATTGGTAAAGTGACCCTCCAAAGCAATACAATGGACTAGAGATAGTTTGTAATTACCCATCCATGATGCGGCATCCTGTGCTATATTTTTTTACATACAATATGTTCAATCGCCGGAGGAAAACAATTTTTTGAAATGTTGTTCAGCTGAATTTTGTAACTTCAAGACACAAAAAGCATATGACAAAAAAATTGGGAACAACTGCTGATTAAATACAGACTTTTGAATATTTAAAAACTGAGGGTAATTTTTCCACTCCCCTCCCCAGTTCGTAAATATTTAAAAATCTGTTTCTCATTAACTGAAGCCCCGAACTGTTGAATATTTAACATCATTTTTATTAAATTGTTTGCAGTATGAATGTATTAATGTTGTGCTGTAGGACCATAGCAAATAGCTGAGATAGGCTACTTGAATATTATTATGCTAGTAAATTGAATTTTTCGAAGGTACAGTAGTTGTCCTCGGACAAGTGAAAAAAATATGAAATTTGCTCATGCCTGGCTCAGTAACTATCTTATCTTCATGATAATTATCTTTCTAATTAAAATCCATCATCACGACCATGGAAATATCGGTCCCAAAAGTGGTCTTTAATTGAAAGGAGACCAGTATTAGCATACAGTATTTTAAAAGCTGAAATTCATTCAAGTCCAGTTGTCAGTTCAATTGCATAAGATTCTTGCAGTTTCTTCAGCACTTTTAATGTAACTGAGAAAAAGTAATTTACCAAAAAAGACCCCTTTTATTGCCCAAACACAGTGGCATTCAGTGTACTACTGTAGGTCAGTTTGGTGATTGTTTTTTATCTGTGTATCTCTATACCGTAGATTAAAGTACTGTACATGTACGGTAGATGTCCTTCTGATCACATTTTTTATTGAAGTTATTAACTACTGAAGGTACTGTATTAAGTATTTGTTCACCATGAGCTCTTAATAGATAAAACAATATATAATTTTGCCAATTTATTATCCCATTATTACAACAATTAAGCCTTAAAGACTTGGGCCTTCACATTTAATTGAATGTCGAATGACAGGCAAGTCATGTCCTACTACAAGCTCCATAATTTTCAACAATTGATCATCTGTCAAAACTTATCGTAGTGTTCAAATAGTGTGCTGTATGTATGCAGGTTTAACATCACTTCATACCAAGGTTGGTTTTGGGTATCCTTTTAAGGAACTGTGGACTGTATCACGATGATGATGAAGAACATGATGATAGGTGGTGACAACAAAGATGAGGAAGGCTTGGCAATTGGGATGATGTTTACAATGATAAGTAGGGGGATGATGATATTATGATTTTATATTAGACTGAGCACTGAAAGTAAATTTAATATCTTTTATACCAAATATCAGAATTAAAATTACCTAATATTAAAGTAATGCAATTTGAAATCCCTCTAATTTGAAACCATTTTTTTTAAATGAACCAACTAGCAACCTTGAATCTTTTGACACAAAACTAATCTAGTTGAAGATCTTACCATGAAACATGCACCTCAAATTTCCAGGTCGCAATATGTGGTCTCGAATTATGCTGCATAATTATGAAAATACTGTGTGTGGAACAAAAGAAAAAATAAACCATACAAATTTAGCAAAATTCCAAAAATTTGTACTGCCAGTCAAAAAGTTCAAGCTACAGTTATAATAAACCAGGATCTGTGAATAAACATACAGGATATTATCAAATTTAACAGGGCATTATGACTGAATGAACACAAAGATCTGGAATGATGAGAAACAAATATATCGTCTGATCATTTTATGCAGATCTCTAATCTGTTTTAGTGACCTGAATGTGGATATACAGTATAACCACTTGAGCAGACAAGTAACTGAGTGGAATCACATAGGCCCTCATTTAGCTTGGTTAAAATTTCAATATCCTTGACATTAATGTCCCCAAGCCACTATAATTCATTATAATGAACATGATGCACAGCTCATGGGGATTGCCCTATTGTTAAATCAATAATATGTACAGTATTGACAACTTCCTGTTAGAGCAACTTGAAGCGTATTGTATAATTGTCTATTTTGTGAATACTTACCTGGATAAACCGACTGTTTGCTACAGTAGGTTCCCTCATGTTCCCGGTCAAATCCAACGTGCATGGCTACGTCCCTTTAGCAGCAGCGGGTACAGCGCGGCTATCGCTGACCGCGAGGGAACCTGCCAATACATGATATTAGTATGATGGTTTTTTTTAAATGGACTACAGTAGAAAATATTGTTTCCTCTATTGTTTGCTAGGGTAAATTCAATATTTTTTATACAGTACTTTGTATATTAAAGCTTTCATTTGAATATGTGAACACTTAAACAAAACTTTTCACCAATTCACATATATGCATGATGTTTCATACTTTAAATTGGCACAAATAATAATTCCCCGTTTGCAAATAATCTCAGTCTCCCCCTTCATTTTTTAAGTTTTTTACATATTCTTTTCCTTAAGGGGCCTTGCTTGGTTAATTTAGGGCCCATGGTCCTGATCAAAAAAATTAATGTCCAGGGCCCAAGCATAGGGGTGCAAGCTACACCTATCATATACCTTTACCCGTACTGAGGCCAAATGTACAATACATTTTAGTGCTATCTTACACTAACCCAACATTGATTTTTGGTTGATTAGTGTTTTTTAAAACAAGATGTACGGTACAGCACATCATTTAAACATTTGATAAATTCTAACAGATTGTTGGAAACCATGTCAAATGAAGCTTGTAAGACTGCCATGACTCATCTATCTCTGAACATTCAAGGCCCAAGTCTTCAACAATTGCCAATTAATACTATTTTGGTCAAAGTAACAAAAATTTAAAAACAAAATTTTCGATCTATTTACAGTCCAACCATTGTTAATAATTAATTTTTCTGGTAATTGTGTTAAGTTTAACTGTTAATAATGTTTGGTATTCAATAATATTTATTGATTTATTAATCTTCAACAGTTGTGTCGTCACAACACCAGGAGTGGCGCCCTTTGTTGTCAACCAGACGTTGGTTACCGATCATTATGCCTGAATGACTTCATATTCTTAATGGTTTAAAATAGACTTTCTGGAATAGGCATTTTAAAACTTAATAATTCACCATCAAAATGTACTAAAAACACAAAAGCTTGCATTATATTAGGACTTTATCAAACACACACATAATCATCAATTAAAATTTACAAAGAAAAACTGAGTATACAACATCTTATAATTACGTTAGAAATTGGGATCAATGATTTATCAGTAGCGAAAATGGCGTCCGTTTGAAAGCATTTTGTGTCGCTGATAGCAACGGAGTAGTATCACGTGCTATCATGACCTAACTCTTGGATATTGTAGTTAGGTCAAACAAAATGACTGCATTAAATGTTTGTAAGTATGTGCATTTGTGGGATAATCGCAGTATCCTTGCTGTGTTCTAATTGGTCAGTTAAGGTTTGACAATCAAGAAAGGTACACATGCTAGATACAGTATTGAATGATTGCTAATATTTAATATTGATTTGTAGGTACTAGCTGTACCATGGTGTTAGATGGATACTTATTGTTTGATTTTGATTGATTTGCAGGTAATAGTGTTAGATGCAATATTGATAGATTGTCAGTGTAACCTGATCCAGTGGACAACTTGCGAAGGCAAATGTCAAATTGGAAGGCGTGTGAAGAATATGTTTGTTAGGTGCAGTCACTCGCAGGAAAGTAAGCAGTCCAATCTTCATATTTTATGCAAATCATATCAATTTGTTGGGGATGTTTTGAGCACGTAACAAAACATTTTTAATACTGCGCACATGTAAGAAGACAAAAAATAACAGAGCACTGTTTGGGCACTTTCATTGTTTGAAAAGGGTATATCAAAATGCACTTTTTTAAATGATCAATCATTAGTGGAACACTATTAAAAATACATTGTCAATTTATGCATCACTGTAGAAATAGGATATGTCCACTATCACGCATATTCATTTAATGAATTTTAACCAGTCTTTTAATACAGCAGGTCCCATATTTTCTACATTCCAGAAAAGGAAACATGCCAATTCCCTGGGCTGATTGTGAGCCCAGACAGTTTTTCTTCTTGAAAGCCTTTGATAGAATTAAGAAATGATGGAAGAAAATTATATCCCTGTCTCTTATACACATCTAGATGTGTATAAGAGACAGCCTTCCAGTCGAGTTTGTTACCACTTCAACCTAAGCAATTGGATTAGTGTAGGCTAAGGGTGTGTTTCTACTGATAAACACAAAATAATCAATTTTTTTAAACCGCTTTTTTTTAATGAGTACCAATAAATAAATGAACCTAAATGTATACATAGGCCTACTGATGATTGCTTGATTAAGATCTGGGTTTAGTAGATTGCCTTACTAGGAAAGGCAAAGGAATACATTTGACATAGATGCTGAAACAAAGTAAAGAAACACTTAGTTTTAAAGAGGTAAAATTCATAACATTATGGCAGTACAAAAATGTCTCTCATTTTATATCTACTAAAGATCAAATCCCAATGGAATATATGAGCTCTGTTGTTTACCATTTTAAATGTCCAGGTTTGTAATAGTGACTATATTGCTAAGACAGATAGGTGCTTAAATAACTAGACTTAAAAAACATTCTTCACGATCTGATAGTGTTATAAATGATCATATACAAAATTGTGAAGCATTAATATGTTTTAGGTTTACAAGGTATACTTGAAAATGATAATGTAGCCTGTAATGTAAGTAATAAATTAGGTTTAATATTTTCTAATACTAACATTATTGACAGTTCGTAAAATTGGTCTACTGTATATTGTTTAAAGAAGCGTTTGTATACATAGGCTACACCCATTGCTTAACAATGGGCTGAAAACTTCAGAGGAGCTTTTTTTTGTTTTTGTAGGTAGCTTTGATCAGTAGGGTAAGAATTCTTTGATCTCTAGTTTATTCATAGCTATGTCACCTACACTAGGGGTAATGTTTTGATTGATCAAACACTTTTCGTACTTGTGCATATATAAGCTTGCAAATATGGATAATTTTTCATTCTTGATGGTGACATAATTAATGTTGAAATATTGAATCCAGACACGATGGCATGCATTTCGATACTTGGAGTATGTATTATACTATCTTATCTGAGATTAATCAGTGGACCCGGTATTTTTTTAGTTACGTACATTTGTAGTAAAACCAGTCAATATTTTTGAAGAAGCGCTAGTGGTTTAAGAGATAGGGTGATTTTCATGGCGGTGCGTTTACAGGAAAGTGGACTAAGCAAATTGATGTACTTAATACACAACAACTTTTACCACAAAAGCGTGCAGTGTCAACATTCAATTAAAATTTTTAATTTTTGTGATGAAAATGACTATTGAGTTAATTTTTTGTGAATACTGTTAATTATTCTAGTTTTATCTACAGTCTCTACAATAAATTATAAATCTTATGTAATTTGTTAATTGGTAAAATGAAAATTTATAAAGTAAATTCTAATCAAATCAAAGCAAAGTGAAGGTTTTTCTTGGCTGTATGTGTAAGATAATGACAGCTTGAAAAGATAAGAAGGTATATAAAATTACTATGTCATAGCGATATTACTTTGATTTTAATTAAATTGTACGTATTTAGAACTTGTTCTTCACTATCCCTATTTATTATGTCATTGCTATAATGATACAGTATACAATAAATTTATGTTCAATTATCACAATCCTCAATCAATTAAAAAGCCCTCAAAACCTGTCATTAAAAAAAAAAACACGTGCAACCAACTATGTTAAAGCATGCAATTTTTAAAATATGATAAAACCTTGAAAAACTAAAAAAAATTAAGTAAACCATTGAATATCTCAAGTATTTCAATTAAGTTATAAACATTAAAATTGTAAATTTATGAGAGCCCTCATATCTATAAACTATAATCATTTACAATAATATGTCTTTTTTTTCATCAAGTTAATTTAGTATCCATTATTTAAGTCATTACAAATTATGTTTCTCCCAGTTTAATAGAGTACCTTGCAAAGTTATACAACTTTACCATGTGAGCATCATGAAACTCCTGAGAATACAGTTGAGTTACACATGGGTTTTTCACAAATGAGTACCTTTTTAATCATTTATGCAACTACTGTATGTTTCCTTTCCAAGTTATTGAATATTAATTTATGCAAATATCTTAGTCAATGTGGATGAAGAATATTACACACCAGATGTGGATTTACAACAAGGGATGCAACTCGCCCAGCAAATCGCAGCTGCCAACAAAGATGATATCAAGGAAGAGTTTTTACAACTTCTGCATCTTTATGTCCTTCCAATCATTCGTCTGCATTCTACGGATGTTGAGCGTGTGCAAGATGCACTTATGCGACAGGTATGGATTTTGCCTTACATTAATTTTGTTTTTGTTTTTTTGAAATAGTAATATTATAAATTAACTTAAATTTTGGATTAATTTTTTATCTATTATTTCTACAATTTTAGTCATAATTAAATTTTGTATTTTAATTTATTTCTACATAAGGAAGTGTCTGAAGTAAACACTACCAATTACTTGCAATTTAAAGATAATTTACAAGATAAAGCAGTAATTAATATATACAGTGTACAGTGTAGCAATTCTCATTATTATACTGTATCACACTACCAATTATAATTAAGCTTTTTTTTCTTATTAATCGTCTATTGATTACGGTAAATATGTTGTGTGAATTATTATTGTGAATTTGTCTATTTAGCTACTCTACCTAGTAGTAGTTATTGTTTGACGCAATAAAATAATATATATCACTGTTATTACTTTTATTTATTATCATATTATTATATCAATACCATCTTTACCATAATCATCATCACCATTATCACTTGATCACCATTTTCGTCATCATTAACATCACCATCTGCATCACCATCACCAACAGCATGATCATCATTTTCATCACCACTATAATAATTATCTACACTACATCCACTATTGATCACCATTATCAACATCATCCAATAGCCGATTGTAATCTTATGCACTTAAGCCTGTCGCACATGTTGCGATTTTGCCCCACGACAAGCTTTCTTGCGAAATGCTCAGTCTAAAAATGTCTGGCACATGAAGTTTGGGCAAGGTGTGAGAGAAATTTAAAGGACACCACACACATATACAGTAAACACATGGAAGTGTATGATATTGTAGAGTTTTCAACATGTTGAACAAACTGTAGTCGTAAATGTCATAGCACAGCTGTAAGCAAAATTGCAATGTGTGAGACCAGCTTTAGGCAAATAATGCAGATAATGTTTGTATATTTTTTTTTTATAGGTGACTATTTTAGATAAAATTGGTAAAAATATGGACAATTTGTCTCAACATCGTAATGAAGTGAAGAAAACATTACTTAGCTGGAGACAAGATTTGTGTAACAAGCACCTGAATACGGTAAATACTATAACCACTTTATATAATTTCTCCAGTGAGTCCTCTATGATCTATTTGTACTTCTTAAGTCATGTCAATACACTACTACTCACTGCCTTTCAATATATATTAGGTGCTTGTCAGAATATAGCTGTAGCCCCTTGGTTAAGTATCTTGTCTTCTAATCTCAGGGTCTGGGCTCAAATCCTATCAAACCAAGATTTGTTTATCCTGATTAAAAAATGCCACACCTAAGATTCAAGATTCAAGAAAACTTTTATTGTCCATTAAAAAGAATAGAAATTCATTTTAAACTGAACAGAAGTTAAAATTTGTGCTCTCAACGCAATTTCAAAAATCGCCTCATAAGAGATTTAATGAGCATCATTTCATCCTACTGGATATAAAAAAAAATAATTTTTTTTTTAACTTTCAAATTTTATTTCGAAAAAAAAGTAAATGATTATAACAAAAAATTAAGTCGAAGACCAGAAGATACAGAAATGTATGTTTAAATAAAACAGAGTTGTAAATAATATATATAAAAAAAAAAAATAAAAGACAAATTACTTGAACAAAAAATGTAACTTATCCCATTTAGTTTTCCAATATCTTATTTTTGAATTTACACAAGCAACGTATTTTTCCGTTATGTAATGCGATTTAAGTATTTAAAAAAATTGATTTAAATGTGATTCAGTGCCTTTTCTTCAAAAAATTATGTCGAAGACCAGAAGATACAGAAATGTATGTTTAAATAAAACAGAGTTGTAAATAATATATTTAAAAAAAAAACTAAAAGACAAATTACTTGAACAAAAAATGTAACTTATCCCATTTAGTTTTCCAATATCTTATTTTTGAATTTACACAAGCAACGTATTTTTCCGCTATGTAATGCAATTTAAGTATTTAAAAAAAATTATTAACATGTGATTCATTGCCTTTTTCATCAAAAAATTAGGTGGAAGACCAGAAGATACAGAAATGTATGTTTAAATAAAACAGAGTTGTAAATAATATATTAAAAAAAAAAAACTAAAAGACAAATTACTTGAACAAAAAATGTAACTTATCCCATTTGGTTTTCCAAGATCTTATTTTTGAATTTACACAAGCAATGTATTTTTTTGTTATGTAATGCAATTTAAGTTTTTAAAAAAAATTATTTACATATGATTCAGTGCCTTTTTCTTCAAAAAATTAGGTGGAAGACCAGAAGATACAGAAATGTATGTTTAAATAAAACCTAGTTGTAAATAATATATTTAAAAAAAAAAACTAAAAGACAAATTACTTGAACAAAAAATGTAACTTATCCCATTTAGTTTTCAAAGATCTTATTTTTGAATTTACACAAGCAATGTATTTTTCCGTTATGTAATTTTTAAAAGTTAAGTATTTAAAAAAATTGATTTGCATGTGATTCAGTGCCTTTTCTTTAGTACTTTGAATGTCAAATAGGCGCATTTTATCATCTATAATAATATTAATGTTTAATACAGCGGTCCTTAGATGAAAAACGTAAGCTGTAGGCGATAAAACATATACCCGCTACCACCAGTTTTGAGTCGTTTTTTAGTCGAAAATTTGATTTGCGCATGATTTCCCGACATTTTGTTTCTGTCGCGAGCTGCCTAGAAAAGTTCTTTATGTTGTTTTCGCGACTGTCGGTAAACATTGAGCAAACTGAGATAGTTGTGGCATATCGGCCACTTATACTTGTGCTATTATTTGAAGGTGTTCTCTGTGTTCTATTAGTGTTTTAGTATACTTTAACGGCTAAGATTGACGGACCTGGTGTACCTAGGCCTAGCCTAGACACATACGTAATGTAGGCTTCTCTTTGGGCGACACCGTCGGACCTGGTGTAGGCCTAGACACATCTGATATATACTATACCGTTAGGCCTACGTGAAGTAGGTTTCTTGGCCTACCACCAGCCTACCGTCAAGCAATAAAAATCAACATTTGTGGAATTATTTTCCAAGGAATGATGGTTAAAAATTCTGGACACATAAATATGCAGCATGTGATGGACGGACGAACCTAAGGGTTGGCGGGGGCAGCATGTGATGGACGGACGAACCTAAGGGTTGGCGGGGGGATGGGAGTTCATCTAATGATGTTTGGGAAAATAATGGTCAGAAAATACAGCATCTGATGGACAGTCCCGGGTAGGGGAGAACCATAAAATTATGGACACACAAATTTACAGCATAGCTTCATCAAATGATGTTTGGGAAAATAATGGTTAGAAAATACAGCATCTGATGGACAGTCCCGGGTGGGGGAGAACCTTAAAATTATGGACACATAAATTTACAGCATAGCTTCATCAAATGATGTTTGGGAAAATAATGGTTAGAAAATACAGCATCTGATAGACAGTCCCGGGTGGGGGAGAACCTTAAAATTATGGACACATAAATTTACAGCATGTGATGGACTGACCGTCTATACACATATACAGCATGTGATGGAGGCATGTGATAGACGGACGGACGAACCTGAGGGTGGGTGGGGGAGATTT
>NW_022732104.1:256192-283161 GCF_011630105.1 Anneissia japonica
CACATAAATATGCAGCATGTGATGGACGGATGAATTCTAACGGTTGGCGGGGGCAGCATGTGATGGGCGGATGAACTTAAGGGTTGGCGGGGGGACGGGAGTTCATCAAATGATGTTTTGGAAAATAATGGTCAGAAAATACAGCATCTGATGGACAGTCCCGGGTAGGGGAGAACCATAAAATTATGGACACACAAATTTACAGCATAGCTTCATCAAATGATATTTGGGAAAATAATGGTTAGAAAATACAGCATCTGATGGACAGTCCCGGGTGGGGGAGAACCTTAAAATTATGGACACATAAATTTACAGCATAGCTTCATCAAATGATGTTTGGGAAAATAATGGTTAGAAAATACAGCATCTGATAGACAGTCCCGGGTGGGGGAGAACCTTAAAATTATGGACACATAAATTTACAGCATGTGATGGACTGGCCGTCTATACACATATACAGCATGTGATGGAGGCATGTGATAGACGGACGGACGAACCTGAGGGTGGGTGGGGGAGATTTCATCAAAACATTAGTGATGGAGGCATGTGATAGACGGACGGATGAACCTGAGGGTGGGTGGGGGAGATTTCATCACAACATTAGTTGTTCAGGGGAGGGGGCAGAGAGCTTCATCAAATGATGTTTAAGAAAATAATGGTCAGAAAACACAGCATCTGATGGACAGTCCCGGGTGGTGAAGAACCTTAAAATTATGGACACATAAATTTACAGCATGTGATGGACTGACCGTCTATCACATTATATTTGGGAAAACAATTGCCATAAATGTACAGCATCGTGATATTCGGACCTGGGATGGAGAAAATTGGACACATATACAGCATGTGATGGAGTGACATTGGGGGTGGGACACAATGTGATGGTCCTTGTGTGGTCTATGATGTTTTGGAAAATAATGGTTATATGTATACAGCATCTGATATTCGGACCTGGGGGTGGCGGAAGTTATGGACACATAAATATACAGAATGTGATAGATTATCATTGGGGGATGGACATAAATATACAGCATTTGAAATTCGGTCCTTGAGTTGGGGGAAAATTATAGACACTTAAATATACAGCATGTGATGGACTGGCATTGGTGATGGGGGAGGTCTCAATTGACAAGTCTCTATGCAGCATGTGATGGATAGTCCCAGGTGAGGAGAACCTTAAGTAACAGGCTATAGTATGTGATGGACCTTGGGAGGTCTATCAAAATGATGTTTGGCTTGGGAATCTATTAAAATGATGTTTGGGAAAACCTGGGGGCCCCCAAATGGACATAAATATACAGCAAATGATGGACTGATCTTGGGGTGGGGGATATGTGATGGACTGATGTTGGGGGTGAGTTGGTCGTCAGTAGGCGGTTGTTATGGGGTTACAGTCCCGGGTGGGGGAGAACCTTAAAATTATGGACACATAAATTTACAGCATAGCTTCATCAAATGATGTTTGGGAAAATAATGGTTCGAAAATACAGCACCTGATGGACTGTCTCGGGTGGGAGAGAACCTTAAAATTATGGACACATAAATTTACAGCATGTGATGGACTGACCATCTATAGGCCTACACATATACAGCATGTGAATGAGGCATGTGATAGACGGACGAACGTATGCCTTTCTTTAATTAATTTCCAGTAAAATAATTAATACAACTTCAAGAAAATTCATGTTTTTATTGCATAAATTAATTTCACAAGCTTTTATTCTGAAATATAACGGTATCAGTATTCTTTCTATAACGGTACAAGCCACCGGGAACCAGACGTCGAACAGAAAGTTTCAACAGCCCACGTGAGTTTTGTTGCGACATCATAAATGAAGCTGCTCACGTGACCTCTAGGACCACACTCCCGAAAAGAAGGTTATTTATTGTTTTGAGCGAAGCGATTTTGTATAAAACGTGTTTCAAAATTGTTTGAGTGAAAGTAACTATGAAAATAATTAATTAAACAACCCAAACCATTGCTTGAAAATGTAGTAGGAATCACATTACAGCACTGTATAGTGAGTATAATTACAAATATTAGCCCTTCAACAAAGGCTAGGCTAATTAATTGGGTTAGGAGCATGGGCCCAAGCTAGACAGACGGCGCCTGATTTTTGCTGCGGTTCGCGATCTGAACTTTTTGGGAGTAGGTTAACGACTGGTGTATTATATAGGCTGCACCCCAAACTTCGAGGGGAAAATTGCTTATCAAATTTGCGGCTTATTCACCGGAAAATACGGTTTATGGAGCAAAAACTTGTGTTTCTTCATGATTTTAAAGGGGGGGGTGGGAGAATTTGTATGAGGCTGGGCAGAAGGCCTTAAAAATAGCTTTAGGATGGGTGCAAGCCGTCAAGAGTGGGCGGCGCCGCCCATCTCCGCCCTGCATAACGACATCCCTGACTTCTCAGAACCCCTTACCCCCTCCCCCTTTCATAAATTTCTGGATCCGCCTCTGATGTTTTTAAACTCAAAATGAAAATACTGTATTACCTTACACAATCATTATTCAAAAAGATACAATCAAGTTATTGCAATTCACAAATGTACATTGATTTTTTACGTTCAAAGGAACGTACGCACCCACAGGGTTCTGGTTCTTTATACTTTTCGTTTACCCTTTTATTTTCAAATAGTATATCGTATATTCTACCAGCCACCCTCACATCTTTAATAACAACATCTAAATTAAAAGGCATATCCTTAGTTTTATCCACATGTGTTGTTTTAAAAATAAAGTAATGATGTTTCGTTATTGATTCAATTAAACCATAAAACGTTATGAAATCAATATTTATCTGATATTTTTCTATGAACTCATGCAAAGGGTAAAATGATCCAGTTTCATCTATTAGATCATCAATTAAAAAGATGCCTTTTTCAGACCAGGTTTTGTAGAATATACTTTTGCCATCAATTCTTATATTATCGTTAAACCATATACTGCATCTACGGGCATCAAACTGGTTCTTTATTTCATGAACTTTAGTAAAAGTGGACCATGCGACAAGGACATCATTCCAGAATTTATTCGGTGTTCTTGACCGATTATTATGGTTCTTTAAACTATTTTATCCTCCATCAAGAATTGATAAATTATTAATATATGTTGTATATCGAAAAAGGTGTACCCATTCCGAATTTTTGTTTTTAATCATTCTTCTTAACCAGGTGATTTTTTGAAGCTTGAAAGTGAGCCTGAATATTAAGCATTTTCAAGCCACCTGCCTCGATATTCCTGCTTATCTGATTTCTTGAGACACGGTCCACACCATTCCAAATAAAGTCGTATATTAATTTATTTAACACTTTCATGTATTCAGTAGACAGATCTGGCAATACCGTATTCAAGTATACAATTTTAGAAATAATAAGTGATTTTACAACAGTAATTTTACCTAAAACTGTAATATTTCTTCTAGACCAATAAAATAATAGCTTTATAATTGAATCAAGTACTTTATCATAGTTTAGCACCAGCATATTGTTTAGTTCATTAGAGAACTCAATCCCAATAATTTTTACAGTTTCAGATGGTTTTAGCCAATTTATCTTTATGCCTTTACATATTATGGTGTCTCTTTTTCGACAGGCCCCAAACCACATTGCACTTGTTTTATTTATGTTAATCTTTAAACCAGATGAATCTGCAAATAAGTTTAAAATATTAAATGTGCTTCTCTCTGATTCTTCTGTACCATTCAGAAAGATAACTGTATCATCCGCATATTGTGAAAGGCGGAATTCTTTTCCTCCCACTTTGACTCCTTTGATATCCTGTTTTGTTCTCACTAACATCCCCAGTACTTCCGCACATAACAAAAACAGATAAGGGCTGAGTTCATCCCCTTGTCTACACCCTCTATTGTCTACACCCTGATATAAATCCATTAACTATAACCAACGCCTGTGCATCTTCGTATAAGATTTTAACCCATTTAATTTCCAAAATTAAATTGTTTAAGAACTTTTCCAATAAAGGTATGCGACACAGAGTTAAAGCCTTTCTCAAAATCAATTGCCAGAAGTATACCTGGAATGTTGTCGTTTTTGGCTGCATTCATTAAATCGTATGTTGTTCGTATATTTTCTCCAATAAATCTTTCCGATATAAATCCTTTTTTGGTGTTCGTGTATTAGATAAGGAAGACCTTTTTTTAAAGGTTCAGCAATGCAGGATGAAATCAATTTGTACGATGTGTTCAAAAGAGGTATAGGTCGCCAATTATTTAGGAGAGTCCTATCTTTATCCCCTTTAGGGAGTAATGTAATGAGACCATGCCATTGTGTAATCGAAAGTTTACCTAATGAGAAAGAGTATTAAACTGATCTGTGGAAGAAATGACCTATATCCATAAAGAAGTATTTAAAACATTTATTTGTGAAATCATCAAGACCAGGGGATACCCCTTTTTCCGTTTTTCTTAGACAATCTTTTACACTTTTTTTTTTTTATAAGAACACATTTTATAAGAACACTGAGGCTGAAATTGCTTAAAAATTAAGAACAAAATAAGAACAAATTGAGGCTGAGGTAGAATGTCAAACTAGAAAAACCAACAAATTATATCTGTACCTTATGTGCAGTAGGTGTGACTATGCAATACCCTCTATAATACAGTACAGTAGGTGTACCTACCTCCCATTTGGGGCCATTTTTTATGCGGGGCAATTTTTTATGGGCCTTTCATTCAGGGGCCTTTCATTCAGGGGCCATTTTTTGTGGGGGCCGCTTTCACCTCCCAGTACAGTGTATACTGCTGTACAATAATAATTTTCTATGTTTGAAAAGTGTGTAAAATAAGAACAAAATAAGAACATTTTGAGCCTGAAATCTGTCAAAAAATAAGAACAATGAGCCTGGCAAAATTTTACTGGTTCTTATAAAAAAAAAAAAAAGTGTAGTGCCTGATAGGTGATTGGTGCATCAAAAAATAAAAGAAATAAGTTAACCACTACTTTCCTTATTTTGTTTTAACAGCTCTATGACTTTGCATAAAAGCCATGAACATCCCTAGTATTACACCACAGTACACCACACTGAATAGCATTGTTGTCCATCTGTTGTAGCCAGCTGTAGTACACTATAAGTTGTAGAATGTACAGTATTACAGTTTTATTGACATATCCACAACCTTGCCCCACAACATCTGGCTTAGACCTTTCAAATGCAATTTAAATAGTTCCTAAAAACAGCCAGTCATAATCATTTCATAAAATGATGCATTCCATATATAAATATACAATAAACATATTTCTTTTTCTTATTATAGGCAATAATTAAATTGACCTCATTTCTATAAACAACCAATCAGTTGCTAGCATTTCAGAGGTTGTCAGTGGTTAGAATTACAGTACTCTCATTATCCCATTTGCAATTTTTCATACCAACTTCTCTCTGTTATTTTCACTTAAAATTGAGGAAGTTTCTGCTGTCCCCCAATTCATTATTGCTCGTTGCTATTGTTTTCAATTCTCATATTCAGCCCATCTTGTATTTACAGTTCCTTTGCGTATAAATTTCAAAAGATAACATCATTAACTTGATCACATAATTCTAGTGTATACATTTTTTCCAAGAGCTACCGCACACATGTGGAACTCACTGTTTTTCCCCCTCCATTTTACTACTTGAGCCACTAAAATATAAATATTAATATAATAAGCAGCTGGTAGATATGATCACAGTAATTGGTGGTCATTTTTTTTGCACTTACACACTGCCACATAAAAAGTGCAACACTGACTCAGCATTGGTTAATGAATGCTCGCTGGATTCAAAGTTGACTTAAATTTTTCCCTGTTTTTCCACGAATTGTTTGTAAAATAGAGAAGGAATCTTCAATATTCATTATATAATAAAATATTTTTTGTTTTATTATTGATATAATTATATTCTTTAAATAACATAGATTAAATGTCTCCTAGTCTCCGAATAAAGATGCATGTATGTTTTTTTTGCTGTTGTTTATATTATTGATCACTTCATTTGGCCATGCCATTGAAGTTTACATAATATTCCTGTATTCTATTTGTTATTCACAGGAAGAAGCTATACATTCAAGCAATGTGGACTTTCTTCAACAAATTTACGATGACTTAACATCAGATATACAAAATGCCTATGTGGAGGTAATATACTCATGTTCATTGTGATGGTTGTCCATATTGATTTTGTTACAGTGTTAGTGCAAAATAGGAAAATTACTAGTGCACAAACCAATGTATGTGAAATGGACAGGTGACAATAATTCTTTGGTATGCATTGTACACACCACAGCCTAATGCCATAAGGCCTTTTTCTCGCACCTGTTGATGACTTTTTTATTGTGTTAATAATAATATTCATGTACTGTAAACAATAGGATTCCATAAGGTGAATGTAGGAGTTAACTTGTTTCTCACATTGTGCTAAATTAGCTGTATCCATTTTTTGTGTGACTCTATAGCAGCTGTGTGTTGGTGTCCAGTCATGCTTCCACAATGACAGAAGGAATGAATCAGAGCACCAGGGTAACCCTCTTCTTTTCTGAAAGATATGCTCTGTGTCTGTAAAAGTTCCATGCGCCGTAGATTAGGCCTTCAGATCTGTGTTCTTATATCTGAGAAGACTTGGTTTTATCAAGTCAATAATGAAGTTCAAAAGATGTACTCTTTGCCAATGTCATTGGGAAAATAACAACATTTCAATTAAAAACATTAAAAAAAATCTGGATCAAATAATATAACTTATTATTTGCCAACCAAATACTGATTGAAAAAAATAATTGTTTTCTCTGATTTACAGAAAGTAAAAATTCCTTGGATTGTTACAAGCCAATCTTGTAAAATAATGCAGAAACAGTATCTGTTCAAATGTTTTCATTATAAGTTTAAACAATACAAATATAGAATTTAATTTTCAATATCTTTCTCTCATGACATATAGTGCATCTTCAAAGCCTCTCTGATAGTAAAAATAAATCTTGATTGATAAAATAAATGGTTTAAATGTAATTACATGTATTGTAATTTGAATTAGAAATTATCTTCTAAAACATATTTATATCAAAGTATATTGCTGTTACACACTAGGTAACATTTAATAGTGATGCATGCACAAACTGCATCATCCAGCCATTGTTTTCGACTTGAACTAAGATGCAATGTTGTTGGCCCTCCAAATCACAATTTTTTGACAATAGTAACAGATGAAGAGGAAACTCATCATAATCCAGGCTCCATGCTCGTTTGAAATCTAGGTTAAGATGAGTTAAACATACATTTAGCATTACCTGAATCATAGGTCATGAATGTAACATGTCAATTTCCAAAATAATAAAAAAAAAACATATTTTTTTTCTGGGCTTATGTTTTTTCTTATAGTTTCAAGTTATATGGTAATCAAATCAAGTATTGTTGCACTTTAATGAAGTGCCTTATATAAATGTAGTGCTGTGCCATATTTAATCTATTAGAAAACAGGCCTACTGTATGTGATATATGGTCTTCAATTACAATACAAATTATGACCATTTTTTACCACTCCATAGTCCTGAGTTGAACATAAATAACAATTAGCAGGCTTGACTATATATTTTGGCTTATTATTAACCTAAAAAGTGTTCATGCAATTTTCACTATTCTCTGTTTGAATTGCTTTGTGTATATGGGACTTCTTTAGTTATAAAGCACTCATTGGAATAAACCCATATATATTTTACTTACTTGCTACTAAAGACCTAGAGTAAAATATCATTTTTTTAAATATTTTTCTACGTCTAGTATATTAACAAAAATTTTTTTTAATCTCTACATTTAGTTTTCACTGATCCCATTTCTTCCTGAAATGGGGTAAATTTTCATTCCTGGTTTCTCATATGGCCTTTATCACATTCTGCTAAAAGAATATTTTGAAAAATACATGTCTCATGAATTATAAAATGAATAAATACTTGTTTTTTTACAAAAAAATAATTATACAATGTTAAAATTAAAATAGAGGTTAAAAAATGATTAGTCTAATCGAAAATCGGTTGGCAGATTTGATGGAACAAATTTCCAAACCAAACTAAAATAGAATTGAAAGACCTTCAATTTATTTATTATTTTTTTAATTTGATCAAAATTTGATAATAATAATAATTAAGTTTTCTTTGACCACCCAGATCTGTTCTCTTGCCTTGACCAAAATTAAATTGCTTCTGTTGTTTATATATATTTAAGTTTAGATTTTCTGTTTAATTATCTGTTAATTTTTATTTTTGTGTTTCAATTCTTTTCTTGTTCAATTTATCCACTAGTGTGGGGTATTTATTGGCAATAATCAAATAAAAGGAAATGGAATTATATAGAATTACTATAAATTGAGTTCTGAAACTCTAATGAAAGTGTTTCTTTTCTGTCTTTAGTTGGAACTTTGCCAAAAGAAAGTTGATGATGCAAAGAAGAAAGTTCGTGATGGGCCCTCCTCTATATCTAACTTGGCACGGTAAGCTACCTAATTGTTGGAATTACAGTAGAAACACTCAAAACACAGTAGAAATATTGTGAATATATTTTGGTAGGGATGGGTGGGAAAGTGAGGATTGTTGTAATATGTTATCTTAATCTTGGATTTATTAACCTAATAAGATAACTGGCTGAGGAAGGGAGAAATGTTTTCTTCTTCTGCAAGGTTCTTTCTGACACAAGTGGTGAATTCGGGGGAGGAGGGAGGGGAGCTAGCCAGCCGGGGAGCCAGCCGGCCTGGCCCCTCCCCTAAATTTTTCAAATTATAAAGAAATACGGAGAGTAAAATAAAATGGTTTTCAATTTCCGCCCATCGTTTGTTCCATAATTATAATTTTTCTTACCTCAACCCTAACCTTGGCTGAGTGGGTCAGCCCTCTATCTGTGAAAGTTCCTCCTCGGTCCCCCTCTATTTTGAAATCCTGGATCTGCCACTGCCATGTACAGTATACATGTATACTGTAAATGTATGTTAAAAATGGACAAAATTTTTTTGGGTATTCTTACACTTCATTTTTCACATTATTCTATTTGCATAGTGGAGCAATTGTATAGGCTTTGTCATTTGTTTTCTGTTTATGAGTTCCGTTTTGAGTGTAAAGACAACTATCAATAAACAAGATAAATTGCTGAGTACTGAGCATGAAAGTGAAAAATGTTTATGTGGTTTACTGTAATAATAACCTTCCTGTTGATTGCACAGTAGGAACGAATGCAAGTATGTACAGTATATAGTAACAGGAAAAGCTGTTCTGCCTTAACAGACATAAATTGGCATGGAGAGTAGGAGATAATGAAAATTAGAATATATGTGACCGCCTCTGGCAAAACCCTCTGTTTGTCACAACTTATAATTTCCCACAGCTACCCAAACATTTGAGAATCATAATTTTGAACATTTTCATGTTTTTGCATTTCATAAAAGAAAATATATTGAAGAACATTTCTGCAAAATATCAATCACTAAATCTGAATGAAAAGGATATTAAAATTGTATTGTATTGTATTTTTGTTTCTTGTTTTTTTTGTTTCTCATTCTCTAATTTTCAAATTGTTCTGTAATGGAGACCACCCAACATTGTTCACCCTGTTACCCACCCACTTTAACGATGGTATATTCCAATTGGGTGGTTTATGTCCTGGGTGGTTTATGTCCTGGGTGGTTTATGTCCGTATACCTATA
Source organism: Anneissia japonica (assembly GCF_011630105.1). Classification (NCBI taxonomy): domain Eukaryota; kingdom Metazoa; phylum Echinodermata; class Crinoidea; order Comatulida; family Comatulidae; genus Anneissia; species Anneissia japonica. The sequence goes on from NW_022732104.1 coordinate 265,869, forward strand.
TAGTAACAGGAAAAGCTGTTCTGCCTTAACAGACATAAATTGGCATGGAGAGTAGGAGATAATGAAAATTAGAATATATGTGACCGCCTCTGGCAAAACCCTCTGTTTGTCACAACTTATACAGTAATTTCCCACAGCTACCCAAACATTTGAGAATCATAATTTTGAACATTTTCATGTTTTTGCATTTCATAAAAGAAAATATATTGAAGAACATTTCTGCAAAATATCAATCACTAAATCTGAATGAAAAGGATATTAAAATTGTATTGTATTGTATTTTTGTTTCTTGTTTTTTTTTGTTTCTCATTCTCTAATTTTCAAATTGTTCTGTAATGGTAATTATTTAGCATTGAATAATATACATCCCTCTAAACTGCCTTGCCTTTTTAAAATGAAGTTTTGATTTACTTTAATTTGTATTTTGTTTATTTTCATGTCACCTTTCGTATCACTCTATTAATATTATTTTATGTAATATGCTTTGCTTTTCAATTTATTTTACTTACATTATTGTTTAATTTAATCATTGTATATATCTATGTTAAAAAATCCTAAGACCGGACTAACAGGCCTGAGAGCCAGAGTGTTTTTCACACTATAGTTAATCCTAGCCAACTTAGGAGGTTATATATTGTCTTAGTTTTTGTTAAATTTCTTTTCATTGTATTGTATGTTATTTTATTGGCTAAATAAAGAATGAATGAATGTATCTAAAATAATTTTTAATTATAAACTATTGATTTTGGAATCTTTGGAAGCTGTTTTCTCAAAACCTACATGGCTAATATCTAATGATAACTTTGCTTTCCCAGTACTCTACCTATTGTTACCTGTTGTTAAGCGCCTCAAGTTTGTGACAAAGTGAGGTGCTATACATGTATATAAATCTAGAATTATTATTATTAGGTTACTACTGCCACTGTTGATGGCGCTACCATGCAGTACTCTGATGCTACAATTCTGCTCCTGCTGCTACTACTATGATAGTCTGCTACCACTACAGCTACTACTACTTGTTTTTTGTTTTGTTGTGAATATTATAGTATTATTGTTATTGTATTATTGTATTATAATTTAATATTATTGTGATGAATATAAATTGTAGCCGTGTTGACCTGCTAAAAAACAATATACAAAATTACAACAGTACTTTTAAGACTAAGTTGTATAAAATTTATTCTCTGGCTTTCGTCCACACAGTGGAGACACATTCTCCTGATGAATTCCACTGTGTGAATGAAAGCTAGATCTGAATAAATTCTGTACAAGTTTAGTCAAGTACTTTCTTTAATTATTATTGTTTAAGTATACTGTTGGTATTTCTATTGCTATTGTATTATTTTTAGATATTGCCTTTTCATAATAATAATAATAAAAATTAAAATTTGAAAAGTGCTTAAGGCATCTGATCAGGAATCATGAAACAACAGAGTCAAGTATCAGTTTCTAAATAATATGATAATCGTAATATTTTTACATAATAATTTTTTTTTTAATGTTAGATATTTTTTGTATAGTAACAATTTTTATCAAAGTATTACAGTACTACAATATTTTTATTATTCCTAGTATTTAAAAAAAAATATTATTATTTTTTTTAATGGTGGTTGTTGTTATTATTTATTTTTATTATCATACTAGTATTTGCAGAGATTGTATGTTAGAATCAGAAAACTTCATTTTTCTCATAAATTTATGTTATTATCAATATAAAGATTGTCTGAAAGAAATTCTTAGAAACAGGTTTAAACAGTATGTTACGTATAACATGAACAATCAAAGGTCAACGATCAGGTCACAATATAATTAAATTTCCTCAGGCATTGTCGAAATGTATAATCACAGTCTCATGCTTTACCTAAAAATAGAAAGAAAAAAGCTGGCGCATGAAAATGAAGAGACTGTGACAAGGGAAGAGGAAATGACAGGTGCAACTGAGGGTTGGGAAAAGTACATAAACAACTTATAATAATAATAATACAGTAGAAAATAATAATAGTACAGTAGAAAATAATAATAGTACAGTAGAACAGTAGAAGGAGAGACTTTTCCATAGTACAAGAGGAAATACATCTTTTAACATTATGGCCAAACCCTATTAAATGGCAACTGTATTAAGGGGACGGGAATACTTTTTGAGTGAGCCAACAAATAGTCAAATCAGTACATTTTCCACCTTATAAATGGGACATTTTTTATCTTATCAATAACACAACATTTAAATAGATTTAAAATAATATTTCATTCAAATTATTATTTTGAAGCATAAATTGATTAATTTGTCTTGATCTTTAAATTAACACCAGTATGCACACTGTGTGTGTTACTTCATATAAAGTAATCTTGTCAATTTTAGTCCTTAATCATAAAATTCATTTTTTCTTCTTCTTTGTATGTACTTTCACATAGGATTCAAGTCCATTCCGTACCTGCACCCCAATTGCTAAGTCATGACTCTACTGTATTCATACTGCTCTATCTGTCATAAATTAATAACATTTAAGTCTTGCTTTTGTTGTTTTAATTATATTTTATTTTGATTTCACCATAAATGTATTGTATTAGTATTATTACAATTTAATTGTATTAGTATTATTATTGTTACAATTTAGTTTGTTTATATTGTAACTCTTCCTTAGGTCAATAAAAAAAAATTATAAAAAATTAATGTCAGCAGTGAACTAGCTTTCCACTTCGTTATTGTCCCCTAAATAGTGCTGTCACTATTCAGGGGACATCCCTATTAAGGGAACACATTTTTGTTGTCCCAAATGTGTCCCCTTTATAGGGTACTGTATTAGTATATCACATTTATAGCACCATTTCCAAAGGCATAGCAATGATAAAAAGGTAGTTGATACAAAATTTAAACTAATGTACTGTGAAGCAACTATTTTGTACAATGTTACTCTGTTTTGTCTACTATGATATTGATATTATTATTTACATTTTTTTATGAATAATTATTGACAAAAGGAAAATGGATAATTAAATTTTAATTAGTAGAGTAAGGTCATAAAGTTTAATTTTTTAAATCATATATTTATGACACAAGATTAATTTTATTTTTATTTTTTATTTCTAATTCTTTTTTAACTTTGTTTCTAAGGAGTATTATAAGGTAGACCCTACATTTTTCTTCCATTTGTTTGTTTGTTTTTTTTTCTAAAGCTTGGAATTAGTTCATGTTGCGGTTTCAACATTGCTGTAGGCTCGGCATCACATACAAACACAAAACATGTTACAAGATGAAAAATACACAAGTAAAGTTTTACAACATATCTAAAAAAACAAAGTTTTATTGTACAGTGTGTAAGATGAAATAGACGGTTAACTGAATTATATGTTGCAGGAAATTGTGAATCAGAGCTTTGTACGAACTGGCAAATGTCAAAGAGTAGGAAACTGAAGACTCTTTATATGTTTCAAATGCAAAATAATCAGTAAAATTAAAGATAGGACCTTTGCCATACATTATCATGGCAATAAAAGATATTTTTCTTTCTACATATCAAATGACATAGTTATTACAATTTACTAACATATACTACATATTTTTAATATTTTTAATAACACTTAATATTCAATACTCTATAACGATACATTATAATTTATTTACCTTAATTGAAAATGCACAGGTGCATTGATTTTCATGATACTATACCATGAAAATGACATAAAATATTATTTTTGTTTACCTGGACCAATAAGTTAAATTGTGTAATAGACATAAATTACCTCGATTGTTCATTGTTTATTATAATTTTTGTATAAATTATAATTTTTACGTAGGCCATCTTTTTCTTTTCTTGCAATCATATATATATATTAAGGAAGAAAATCAAAGAAGAACACAAAATAATGGACTATGAATGAGAAAGATTTTGGGTTGAGTCATGTAAAGTTCTTTTTGTTTGGTTATGTCATTGTGGTTGAAATCTGTAGATCAGTGTCTGTTTTTCTGAATCATTAACATTCATGCATGATAAAATGTTTTAACTTCATTAATTTAATTTATTTTTTTTGGAGGTATTTATTTACATTTGTAATCTCAATTTTCATGTCAAGTACAATACAAAAGTAGGATGGCATTGTTTGACTATATAAGATTTATTGAGAATGTTTAACTGGCAGCCTATCTCAATGAGAACCTGCAGGCCAGACACATTCCCTTCTTGTTTTTTCCTTTCTGTATTTGTAAAATATATTGCTGTAAAATTATAACATTTTGAATCAATCCCTTCTAGGGCCCGTCATCTGCGAAATCAAGTTTGCCAAACGATTGCCAATGCACTTGTTGTCAAGAAAGCTGCAGCAGTTTTTTTCAAGTCCTCAAAGTATTAATGTTTTTATGAATTTGCATTGTCCAACTTTACGATTTGAATTATATTGTGTATCTGTGCATTTGAAACCATGAGAATTTCATCTATAACATTCATATATTACTAAAAATAGTACATCAATTGCTATCTTCAGCAAATAATAAGTCTTCCATTAATATTATTGTGGCAATAAGGAATGTTGTTAATTGCATTGTGGCATACATGACACTGGTTCTCACTTTCAAATTTTTCATCTTTGTCACATAAAATTGCATGTTCTTGTGTATGTGTTTGTATCAGTTGTATGAATTTTAATGCACCAATTAGCAAGCACTTCATGCCACCAACAGTGGTGGATCCAAGGTATGCAAAGGAGAGATAGGTGCATGGTCCCCCTCTACTACTACCCATTAGGACAAAATTACAAATTATGTTGCTAACAGACTGAGTGTGTTGTCCTACAGTATATATTTTCTGAACCATTCATGCATATACTTATAATTATTATGCATGCCATATCATGCCTTTACATATTTATTTAGTGTCTTTGAGCCCCTGGTATGAGTTATGATGTCTCATGGTTTCATGGAGTCCTTGTGTAGCATTTCACTGGTGCATGTCATTCGCTAATGGATTGATTGTCTGTAATTAATTATCTGCCAGTCAAGTATGGTAGTCCAGCTAATGACAGTACTGTACTACCTTGATATATTCCTGAGTCATCTTTTTAGATAAAAGTATTGTTTTCTTTTACCAGAAATAAACTTCCTGAAATTTCTTTTTTAAACTAAGGATAGGATAAATTTAACAATAAAATATAATTAATACATAAGTATTTATAGGTACATTATATGGGATAACCTAAAAGAAACTTATATAACTTTTTTAATTAAAAATACAAATGAAAATAAAAAAAAAAACCTTATAAATACAGTACAGTAGCACTGTTTTTGTTTTCTTTGCATGGGCTCATAAATTGGCTGATAATCAGTCTGTTTAAGTCTTTTTAGTAGTGAAGCTTTATTAGTTTAACCTTTTAAATGAATGAATAAATGATTTAATTGAATAAATTTGAAGTTTTTCAAGACTTTATTTCACGTGGTACATGTATAATTTAATTTGAATATTTAAATGTTTACCTGCACCTGAATGGCATTTAGTGTGCTGCGGAATTCTCAAATGTGTTGGAATCGTTTATAAACAAATCGCAAGTAAATTTGGCAGATGCACACATCTTTAATTGATCTCCCTGAAGGAATAATTATTTCCTTTGATAAATAATAACTATACCTAATATTGAACACTAAGGAAGAAATTCTTGATGCGTTTAGAAGGCATAAATGTATACAATTGTAAGGGTATATGTAAAGAAATAGTATCATAAAAAAAGTAAATACTGGTAATGTATGCATAATTGAACTGAATTTATTTGGTTGAAAAATTCACCAAGACCAAGGTCATAGCATAAACGACATTGGAATTTATAGGCAGTCATAATGAAAACCCTGAAGTTATAAAAGGAAGTTTGCCAAAGAATGAAGTTTTATTCAAAATACTTTGGTTTTGATGGTTATCAAGATAGTAATTATATAAATTTAACATTGCTTTGCACAATTGTACACAAAATAGATTAAAATTTAAATATTAGAATTGCAAGTAGGCCTACACAAATTTTATGTTTAATTTGAAACATATTTATAATCCGACCTCCTTTCCACCATCTTGAATGTCAGCATATGAAATTAATTTTAAAGTGTGATAATTTTCATAAGGCTCGTTATGAAGTTTAGAATGTGAAGATATTTTGTAATTGTAAGAAAAATGTTGCTTTCCGTCAGGGTTGGCATCAGGATTTGCTCAACGTGGGTCCAATGGCCCCAATTATGGCATAAGTGCGAAAGGTTGTGTGTCACTCAAATTTTGTTGGAGTTGTCCAGGGGTCTCCCCAGAAAATATGACAATTAAGGGTTTCAAAGGCTTAATTGATATTAGAGTCTAATGTAAAAGATATATAATTGTTTTTCTCTTCTACAAATTTCCTTCCCCCCCTCTCCCCTTCCAACAAGTGGCCAGTTTTCCCTAACAGAAAGCCCTGAAACCCAGCTCTCCCTGAAAGAAAGCCCTGAAACCCGGCCCTCCCAGTGTTGCCACTCCTGTGCTGTCTCACATGAGTCACATGGTTTCAACCCAGGATTATTGGTTCAGAAGGCAAGCATCTTAACCACCAAACTACAGTTGTACTCCAATACATATACACAACTCATTGTCCTTAAAGACACTGATAAACAATAGCTAGTACTATATTCAAGTATGGAGAAATACAATTACAAGATAAATAATTGAATGAACCGAAAGTGACAGTAGTATGACTTCCTTTATAAATTCTAATTATAGCTCATTCATGTAATGTACATGTTATAATTAAGGTGAAATTGAAGTGCAATGACTGATGGTGTAGACAAAATAAATATTGTTTTTTAAAAATCCAAATTACATATTTGACATACTCAAAGTATAGGTAATAGATACAATAATATTTTTCTCAATTATTTTCAATTGACAATGAAAATTGTTTTTCAAAATGCAAAAAAATTGAATTTTTTTTCTGTAGGAGTAGAAAGACAAGAGATAATGTGGTTAGCCATATAACTAATGCTTTGTATGTCATCGAGGAAATCAAGATGTTATTTAGACAGAGGCAGTGCCATCCTAACCACACAGTAAGTTAACCTTCAATTTTGTATATTTTGTGGCTACGTATTTTACGCCGGCGTAAGCTAATCCATGGATTAAAATTCCAAAGTGTTCACACGAACGGCGTTCGCTATATTAACGCTGGCGTTAAACTAGTAGTAATAGGCCTATGGGGGAAGAGTTTTCAGTTTTAAATAATGTCACAGTGCATCATTAAAACTTTTAAATCTGAATTGTTCGAAGTGAACTTATATGATTATTGTATTTTAAATTAACATTTTTACTTCTGATTCTTCAGTTAGCATTGTGGAACAATTATTGGTGTTCAGGTTTTAATAGACAGTCTAAATAGGTTAAATATCTTACAAAACACAATCAACAAATCATATGCATTATAACTAAGTAAAATGCAATAGAAAAAGAAACAATTTACCATTTCATTTTTAGAGAGCACAGGAAAGAGATCAAAGTAATTAATCTATTGCAATCGTGATTGGTCAATCTCTTGAAATGAAGTCAAATCATTCAAGCATCACTGGAGTTAGCTCTGTGGCGTTAGCTAATCTGGGGTCTGCAGGTAGCGTTAATAAGTGAGTGGCGTAAGTAACGCCACTGCCTAGTTCACAAACAAAGGTGTACACTACGCCAGGCTTACGCCAGCCTTACGCCGTGTTTGTGAACATACCCTTAGTAACATATTAGTATCTGAGCTTCTATAGCACCTAATATTAAGAGCACTGAGGCACAAAACCAAATACGACATTTATCAAACAAAAGTGACATCATAGCGACCAATGTTTACTATGTCAATCCTATTTTACCTCAACCTAATTTTCTCTACTCGAGTAGAAATATTTTTAATTACAACTCACTGTTCGGAGACAATCCCGTCAGTGATCGTTGCTACCAAACATATAACGTTGTCAACCAAGACAGTGGCCATTGCTAGGTATACTAGGAGATAGTCTGTATGATAAGGTATGCCTAATATATAACACTAGGTCTGTTGTTTACAAATGCTAATTGTGTTTATTACAGATTGGCTCATAAAAGATGAGCAAAATTTATCACTTAACTGAGGGTGATTATATTAATTTTTGTTTTTTTATTTTATTTTATTTTTTATTTCAACCATCTTTAAAGAGGGTAACCCTTCCAGTTTAGCCCAGTAGGTTAACTGATATTCAGGGGCCCTCTTTAATAACATTAAAAAACAGTACAAACAACATCATCACAACATAATAATAATAATAATAATAAAAATAATAATAAAAATAAAATAATAATAATAATAATAATAATAATGATAATAATGATAATAAACAACAACGTACAATCCTCATAACAGGTCTTAAAAGTATTAAATTGACTGTGTAGATGCCCAGAACACATAGTACATTATTTGAGGCATATTTAGACAAGAAATTAGGCCTAGGCTAGCCTCACCTTTGCCCTTGCTACAGCATTGAACAAATGTAGCAGAGGCTATCCTGGATATAGATAAAATATTATGATTGACTTTGGGTTTTTTTCAATAGCACCCTCAAAACATTACAATAATTGCTTAATAAATAGTGACAACTACTATAGCGACTACTCCTATTACTGACCACTCATGCCTGGCATGCTATGTAAGAAAAGACCTATCCACATCGTCGTTGGTAAAATGATTATTAGATATTTAAATTATTACAACTAAAATTAATGATCCCTCTGTCGATGGTGGTGCCTTCATATATATATATATAAAAATCATCATTTGGATCAAAACTAATAGCAACATTGTCTCATTTCAACCCATAACAAGAACGAAAAAAAAATTTAAAATTCAACACTTTTTATAGATAGGTGCAAGGAAGATTGAGACATACAGTATTCGACCAGTTTGCCTAAAACCCAATTTGCCTAATCCCAGATTGCTAAGTCTACTTTGCTAAAACCCAGTTTGCGAAATTCTAGTTTACTGACCAAAAATTATGATAAACCAGTTTGCCGAGTTTGACTAATTAAAGTATACTAAAACTGAGTAGAACAGCCTACTGTGCTTTGGTCAGTGATGTATCTAGGATATTTGACATGGGGATAGGCTGCAAAATTTGAGTGGTGGGGGGACTAGAGTATAAAGTAATGAAGATCCAGCTGGCAAAAGAATTAGAGATGAGGTCATTGTTAACTAATTTAGTACTGCGCTCCTGTATACACTAAATAAAGCATGTAAAAAAGTACAAGATCACATGCATGGGATGCGGGATTAAAAGGTCAGGTAGGATGAAAACAGACGTGCTATTAAGAAAGGGATAAAAAGAGAATGGGTTGGGAAATATGGATAAGGGTAGATTATAGAGCTTTTTGAAATTTAGGTGGGATCTGGTTGGAGGACAATCCTTGGGCTTGTTGTATAGACTAGAGAAGTGAATATTAAAGGTCTAGGTAGCTTGACTAACATATTAATGAATGAGATGCGAGTAAGAGAGTGTTCCAATGTGAATTTTTAGCTGTTAATTTTGATATTGCTTTTAAATTCACTTTTGCCAGAACTAAATTAAACTGAGATTCACAATTTTTGATTTGGTAATTTGATATACAGCAAACTGGGTTTCGGCAAATCTGGCCTAGATTTGATTGAAAGTACCTCCCCTCGATTAGTGTCAGAAATTCCAATCATCTTGGAAAGTAAAATTTGAAGTGTATATTGCCCACAATTTGTATGTCCTTCTAGCAGAGATTGCAACGAAGGTGGTGTAGTAGAGTAGATATAGCTCAAAAAAGGGCATAACCCCCAAAAAATTGCAACAAAAGGTTTTTCAACGGATTTTGGTAGTATTAGATGTGCTAAATAACATACAAAAAGTCTTACAAAATCCGATCACCGGAAAGTGGTTTTTTTCAAGATGGCCGCCATAATGGCACCAAGATCATAAAACAGCTACAAACTGTATTGTAATTGCGGATTTTATCATCAATATCAGGCTTTATGGGTCAGTAAGTCATTTGAGAAAATTTGTAATGTGATGACCAATATAAATAAATTCAAAATGGCGTGCAAAATGGCCGCAATAATTGTCAGAGGTCTCGGTGCCACGGCCTACACTTTTCATAATTCAACATCGATGTCCAATGTAGGCTGCCGGCACCTTGACCTCTGATGATTAGTTCCAACAAATTTTAAAAAAAATGTGATGCAATAATGACAATGATTATTATTGTTTATTTTCGGTAAATATTTCAGCCGCTCCAAATTTCTTTTCACTTCTTTCTTCCTATGCTTCTTCTGTTTTTCCATTAAATTAAATTTAATATACTAATATATATTTACGCATAATATTTATATAAATATATAAATAAGTATATCATTTTCATACATATTTACATATTTTAAATGGACATAGTAGTAATCCTTATATATTCATATAAACAAGAATAACTTTTTCAATCTTCTAATCAATTTTATACAGCCGGAGTTAGTTTCGACCTAGGTAAACCTTGCTAAAAAGGTCCATCAAAAGGCCTTTTCTATGAATGGAATGACCTGTTCGAAGCACGAACTCCTGTAGACCAAACCCAATACCGTTACGATTTTTAATCGTGCGGGAAATCCACTCACGATGCAAAAGAAAAGGTAAAGCCAAAAGAAAAGATAAAGCCAAAACACTTGGAGATGAAAAAGCCATTAAAGTTGCTCCTGATAGAACCATTGACCCTGCCATTTTTATTCCAAAGATTCCTTGTCGTGTCAAATCGGGAGATCTTACATTAGAAGATGTAATGTGTAATGAACTTTTTTAGTCCGTTTCCACCATCACTTTTTGAGACTAAACATTTTTAGGAAGGCCAACAAACCACAATTTGTTCAAGTTGTTATAGATCATGCAAGTAAGCTGTCAATTAAAGCAATCTACGACACTGTACCGGAAACTGAATGTTCTAGATGGAGGCTCCCTTTTACATCACTTATTATGGAAGAGAGGAGACAGTTACGGCACAACTGTACAGGCATACTCAGAGTTCGTCAGGAGAGAGTATGGATTGGCAACTGTTGTATTTGATAGTTATGATGGGACTCCTTCTATAAAAGACAATACCTATCAAAGAACAGGACAGAATATCCACCCAGATGTAAACTTTACGGCTAATACCGAGTTTGATGGCAAAAAGGATGAGTTCCTTTCGAGGCATGATAACAAGCAGATAAGATAGTATAATACATACTCAAAGTATCAAAATGCACGCCATTGTGTCGGGATTCAATATTTCGACATTAATTATGTCATCATCAGGATAACAAGCAGAAGTTAATAAATATGCTCTCTGCTGAACTTCAGAAAAGAAATTGTCCTGTAATACAAGCAAGGAACGATGCTGACGTGTATATAGTGTAGCAGCAGCAGATATTTCCCATCATCATACTGTAACTTTAATTGGAGAAGATACAGACTTGTTCTTCTTCTCTATCATGTCAATACAGACGAACGAGAGGTTTACTTCAGGTCGGACAAGACAAAGTATACTAGGGTACGGGTAATAAATGTAACCCACATAAAATCCGCCTTTGGAAATAAATTATGCCTTGCATTGCCATTCAACGTGCTTTTACGGGTTGTGATTTAACATCTTGCATTTTTGGCATCGGTAAAGTAGGCAGCTTTCCAGAAATTGGTGGAGGGGGATTAGATTCTTAGATTATGTGCTGAAGCATTTAGTCAGCCAAATCAGAACAGTGATGTAATTGTGGAATTTGTAAGAATGGCTATGGCTATCCTGTTTGGGACTGAATCCATTGATTCACATGATAGCTTCAGATGTAAGCAAGAAAGTTGTTGGGGGTATCGAAAGTGACGCTTCAGCAACTACCTCTAACTTTATCTGCCAGTAAATTTCATTGTCAACTTTTAAAAATCATCCATTGCAATTGCACTACTGGATGTAAAACACCACGTTGCAGTTGCAGATGCTATGGGTTGGCATGCACATCAGCCTGTGGAGCCTGTTAACTTAAGGGATGTGAGAATGTAGAGAAATAGTTAAGTAATAGATGATGAAGAGGGAGAAATGGAAACAGATGACTATTGATTTATCGTAAACTACAAAATACATTAAATATAGCAAGCCTGGTCCTTAATTCCAGTCTACTTGTTGGTATAACTGTTAATCAATAGAATCTTAGATGACAACTTTCTTTGATTTGATCAAAAGATGACGACACTTAAAATTGCTAAAGTAAGTACTGATTTATGACTGTTTATACATGGCGGCCATCTTGGACGCCATCTTGAATTGATTTATATTGATTATATCACATTCTAAATTGTCTGAAATGATTTACTGACCCAAGAAAATTGATATTGTTTTAAAAAGATCGCGATTATATCACAATTTGTAGCTGTTTTATGGTATGGCCGCCATTTTGGCGGCCATCTTGGAAAAAACCACTTTCCAGTGGTCGGATTTTATAAGACTTTTTTCATGTTATTTAGCACACTCAATACTACCAAAATCCGTTGAAAAACCTTTTGTTGCAATTTTTTGGGGGTTAAACCTTATTTCTACTGTACTAGTGGGATGGCAGGACCATACACAGTCGTCAGAGAGCCATGTTAAATCTGTCGGGGAAAAATAAAATATAGTGGGGCTTAGGTGGGTGTGGACCATCTGTCTGGTAATGATGGACCATCTGTTGCCACCCCTGCCTGCTAGATATATCTGCTTTTGGCATCTTCCAACTTCCTGAACATTCATTCAGTAGGATGGCCCTATCCTCCTAAATAATAAAGATGTACTCTATTTCGTAATTTAAAAAAAATGAATTATTAAATTTTATATTTGAATTTGCTTAATTTCATTTTACAATTTGAATGTTAAAAAATACATGACTAATGCTTTTATTAAACTTACTGCTCTTTTTGCACACAAGCTGCAACAAACTTACAATGTACACTATATGAAATATTAGTACTGTACATGGTTTTAAATAGGCAAATTATGATTGATTTTAAAAAGCAAATTTGACTGCTTTTTTGGTCATGGTACAAACTACGAGCCCTTGCGGATCAAAAGACTGTTCAATGCCCTTCGACTTTGATTTGGAACATACAGTATGACAGTCTTGAGGTCATCCAGGGACTAGTGTAAAACTTGCCCCCTCAAAGCAGTCAAAATTTCGTAAAATATTTTCTTATGGCATCTGGTTTTATCTACTATCTACTTAGGGCATCTTTTGTCTGGTCAGAGCACCTCTTGATATAACCTACTTTCTGCTCAAGGCATCGTCGATTCAGCATACATATGCTGGGCCTTCCAGATTGACCTCTATCTGCTCACAGCCAGGCTGCTTAAAGTAATATGCCAAAAGTTAGCTTGTTAGATTTCTTGTCTGTTGTTTCTTAATATTAATTCAATGTCGCAAAATCCTTGGTTGAACTTAAGTCACATAACTTTTTAGTTAATCAACTTTTAGCTGACTTGTTCAGCCTCCATTCAGGATATGATATGATCAGCTGCCTAAAGGGTTTTCACACCCTTTATAATCACATGATCAATAGATTTTGAGTGATTATGTGAGAGCGGCTCCTTAAAGAGGTAGCTTATAGTCACTGCCTCTGTTTAGGTCTTGTGCATTTGGTGCAGATTCTAACGACTATTTTGATTATCAGAATAAAAATGTAAGTATAAGCATAATCATAACTAGATTTACTATGTCTGTTTGTACAACAGAACAGGGCTTTCCCTCATTGCTGTAATGAGAAATGAAGTTGAAATTGCAACAAAATAAAAAGTTGTTATAATAAACAGTTATAAAGTAACAAAAAAACATGGAACTCAAAACAGTCATAGTACTAAACAAATTATAAAGTGAAAAAAACAATGAAAACCAAGTTCCCAACAAGTGTGACGTTAGTGAGATTTGAACTATTGTCGCAGTGGTAATAGCGAGGCACATCAAGACTCAAGACATTTTATTGCGTGCTATATGAGCTGACCTTGTATAGGCCAGTGCATTTTCCCTTCATAGCGATTCAGTGACTGAAAGCAAAAATTGTTCATGTATATCACGGTAGTTTTGGGTTAACCTAGTTGCAGCTGGTTTTTTTAAACGCTGTAGAAAACGAAATTGTGTTTTCAATAAACTGTCCAAAAAAATCATTAAATGGTTCTCATATACAACCTAGTGGGGATTGTCACCAAAATTTTATATTTTGTTAATTTTTACCATGAAAAAGTATTTTGCAAAGTTTCATTTCCATCCATTTATAACTGGGACATTTAGCAATTTAAATGACCCTCAAATTTACACCCTAACCAGGATCATCCCAAACACACAATATTGTCTTCCTTGAAACTTGGTTAAACTTTCCCAAAGTTTCATTCAGATCAGTTGACCTGTTTTTGAAATATCTGGTCTGGGATGTTTTCCTCTGAATGGTCCTTATATACACACCCTACTCCCAATTGTCACAAAAATATAGTAATTTCTTTTAGGCCTTGACAAACTGTTATAGAAAGTTTCAGTTATTTTTTTAAAGAGCTAGTTAGGTCTGGGACCTCGAAAATTTAAAATTACCCTCAAATTTACACCCTAAACTGGATTGTCCCCAACACATAATAATTTCTTCCTTGTAACTTGGTTAAACTTTCCCGAAAGTTACATTCAGATCAATGGACCCGTTTATGAAATATCTGGTGTAGACTGCCCTTAAATTGATCCTCACATGCACACCCTACCCTAGATTGACTAAATATTAGGAAGCACATCCTTGATATGGTCTATGCTTCGAAAAAAAGCATGGGAAAGTTCCAAGCATGGGAAGTGACCAAACTGCTGGGCGGAAAACCCCAGTGCAAAAAGATAGGAAAAACGATATGCAAGAGAAAAAAATTAATAAAAAGCAGAAAAAAAAAAAAATTATTATTATTATTATTGTTATTATTATTGTTATTATTATATACCGGTATTTAGTTTAAATCCAATAGACATATCTCTTTCCAATAATTGACATATCGACAAGGACTCGAAGCCCTGCCCACAAAGTCACGAAAACCTTAGACAGCTAGACTTACCGAGTTTTTCTTATTTTCTTTGCTATCAACCTTCTTTAAAAAAGAGAATTCAGGGTAGGCGGTATGCAAATGAATCATATATTCATAGTGTTAATCTGTTTCATGAAACAGGCGGGGAAACTGTATTTTGCTCCCAAAGGAAGAGGGAAAAGTCGCATTCAGTCAACCTCGTTGTCGGCAAAGGCCAAGTCACTGATGTGCACTGCACAAGTAAATCTGGGTATCTATAACCAAGCATAGACATCTAGGCCTAGGCTTCACGTATGTTTCGCGTTGACAACCAGCTGTCTAAGGAAATTAAAATGTCCAAGAAAAAGTTTTTGATCATGTGACTAAATAATGCTTGCTGATTAGTCGGTTTATCTGTCAATCAAATTTCGTTGAGATGTTAATTATAATGGCCTACCTTAACAGAACTATGGTTACAGCGTGTTCTTAATTTAACCTACAGTACTGTTCGAATATCTATAGCCATTACTCAAGAGCATATCGCGGGTGTAATTCGTGTAAACTTTTAGCTACGATATTCCATGAGTGGCTGTTTGAATAACATAAACAGTTTTATTCATGGGCTAGTTGCTATAAAATACCTAAGACGCGGTCCGACATACCATGTAAATTGAGAACTAATTGATTATTAATTGTTTATAAAGTCATTTGCTGGGCTTGCTTAATATGCATTGGACTCACACATCCTCGTTACACTTAACTGTCCTGATTGCAATCAAACATAGTTCCCCCTAGATCGAGAAAATAAAACATCTTTTTTCTTGTCGCTTTACTAGTCAGGTTCCTGACTGAAATTCAGGAAAACGTGATTGCCAAGATGACTTAGCTGCATTAAGATTTGCGTCATTTGTCAGATAATAGGAAAAGAGATGCAGTCACCAAGTGGTGCTGACTGACAATAATGTGGGTGAAATTCATGCTTATTCTTGTAAACTTCTTATGAGATACAAAGCAAATAGTCCAATATAATTTCTAAGTATTTTACTATATATTGTTCATAGTGTAGCTATTCTATTTATGCATTATTTACAATGTAAGATTTGCGGATGCGATTTAGTAATGTGATCGTGAAATTCAGATTAGGAAGTCACACGGGAAAGGTTAAACTATGCCAACTGCATAAGGGTCAGTTAGTAAGATAGACAGGAAATAGACTTGTGAAAGTTTATATCAATTTGTTCTATAAAAGTCAAAGAATTCATCATCTTTTGCTTTTATTTGATGATCTTTTTATAGAAAATCTGTAGTTACTGTATATAAAGGTCATCATGCATTTTCAGAAGATTAATTTTAGTAAAGAATTTTCTATTTTGGCAAAACTAATAAAAACAGATTAGAACCTGTGTGCTGGGGCCCTAAAGTTCACCACTATCAACAAACAGATGTTGCTGACTTCTTATTTAGTGATACCGTAACCTTTGAGCAAACTGTTATTTTAATCAAGACTATATCAAAAATTACAGAATGTGGTTACATAAATTTGATCATTTTAAATTTTATTTTTATGGCTCATAGTAAAACTCCACCAATCAATGAAACTTATGTACAATGATCATGTTTTAAAGTTAGGAAAAGTGAGTGCATGCAGGGCAGCTCTCCTTGACAGGGGGCCCACCACCTCTCAGGATTGTAGCTGTAGAAAACTAGGGGTGGGAGTTAGACATTTTAAGGGTGGGTGGGTAATAACATCGGTAAACTCTAAATAATACAAGTGAATTTTATTGATGGAAAAGTAGGGTTATTAAGGGTGGGTGTAGGGCCATGGAATTAGCCTTAGACTGGGTGGAAAACTTTGAGACTGGGTGGCCCTGCTCACCTCCACCCACCATAACTACATCCTTGACATCTTCCCCACTGCTACCACCACTGATAAACCTTGAATTGTCCTGAAATTGTACTTATCAAGGATATAGATAAGGATAGTTCCACTTTGGGCCCGTTCGAGCGAAAAACGCAAACCGTATTCCAGTGAATTCACCAGTTAATCGCGCTCAGCACACAGCGGGTGGTCCACTGTTCGAGCAAATTTTAGCTCATGTCGAATACCGTGTAATGAAACTATTCCGGAAATAATTTTGTAATGTCATTCAGAAACACCAATCCCATCAACCCATTCTTTGTTTACTTCTGCTTGTTTAAACGATACGCGGGAACGATTTGTATTGAAGTTTAATTCTCTGAATACTGTACTGTAATGGTAATTTTACAAA
>NW_022732104.1:283373-290682 GCF_011630105.1 Anneissia japonica
TATATATGGTAAGAACCATTGGCTGTACTCATGTTTGTATTATATAAAAATATATTCCATTACCATTGTTCAATGAAAAGATACGTATTTAGCCATAATACATCAATCTGGTTTATAAATTTTAAAAACAGTCTTAATCTATTCCACTGTTAATTTCTGGTTGCAGTACATTCCCTTATCAGCACTCCTGCTGTGTAGATAAATGATTTGCTCAATTGAGTGCCAAACATTTCTTCTACTTAGGGCCTGTTTTTCTTGGAAAGAAATATTCGATTAAAAATCGCTTTTTCGAAAAATCGCTTTTATTCTCGCAGTAGAAACAGGACCAGTTTGAAAAAAGCGAATAAAAAAAATTGATCAAAAACACGCAATGGATAGTGTGTTTGAACGGCAAATAACCGATTTTGGCTGTGCATCTTTTAGCTGCAACACAAAAAAAAGCGATTATCAGGTAAAATGTGACCTCCAGGTCAATCACTGCAAAGACTAGATCGTATTAGGCGCGAACTTTAAAAAAAGAAATTGTCTTCTCGCCCCACATCGTATCTTACTCCTCGTCATCATGATGACAGGAATGAGAAAGATACTATCCTATACAGTTAGGAAAACAACGTGTTGTATAAACAAAATGGTGACGTAAGTTCCTTCACGAAAACCGATTTTCGAAAAATCAAAAATGCAGTTGAGCAGGCTGTCTGGTACTCTTTAAAAAAATGGTTCAAAAAAATCGATTATTTTGTGTTTATCAGTAGAAACACACCCTTAGTGTGAAATGTGTGAGGGCCTATTTCATAAGGTAATTAATCTTGTATGCAAGCGAGCATCTTTTGAGCAAGTTGAATATGGCCAACGGTTAAAGGCAGATGCACCGTAAAGATAGCCAACAATAACAGCACAGGTTTGTGGCTGCCTCACTCCTAGTTCCGGTGGTGGAACAAGTCTTCTTGGATAAGGACTATAAACCGTAGGCCCAATGTACACAAATGCTCAGGTGCACTTTAAAGAACCCAGTACATCTTTAAAGATGAGTAGGGGGGTTACCCCGGTGTACTGGCCCATACGGCCCCTGTTGTCTTGTGATGGGATTGCCACTTTAAGGAGTGATTTAATTCACTGTGTGGCATATCGTTGGCCCTCGTTCCTAATGCCTGATGAATAAATACATAAATAGTTTGAGTTGAGGGCATATTAACGCTTACATCATCATGGTTAACATAAAGAGAACTATAGCGTTACTTCATAAAGAGTGCCTACCTCCGCCCTGTGCTTAAATACAGCATCCACACGAGGCTGGCGAGTCCATTGTTTTTTTTTTGTGCTCAAAAGGTAATTTTGAAGGAAATTTACAAACTTGTGTTTACAGACGTCAATTAGCATGTGTGCACACTCAAAAAGGTAACTTCTAATGTTTGAAAATACACAAAAAATTATAGGCCTAATATATAAGAATGACATTGTGTAGCGTTCGTTAACAATATGTTTGTCACTGGCGCTGGGAACAGTCACAAAAGTGGGGACCCCAGTAGAAAAAGTGGAGGGGCCAATGGCCCCCTGGCAATTTTGATAATTAGTGAAATCAAATAAAAGGTTTTTTTGAAAAGTGCATTAGTTTTCATAAATTATTATGAAACCTACCCAGTATTATTGATTTTGATAGTACAATAAATTAGGAAATGTAGGAGTCCAAGTATGTGACTTAAAGCTATGAAAGTTGGTAAGCAATGTGGTATCTGACCAGTAGTATATAAGCTGGTAGTTGCTAAGCATTATTGGCTGATGATGATGATGATGATGATGGAAACATGTCGTATTTAGTAATTGTTTACAATAATTTAATTGAAAGTTTGTAACACTTGCTTTATAATAACTCAATCTTGTATATATTTTATTTTACTGTTTCTTTCGGTTATTAATACAAATTGTATTCTGCAGTAGATCTTGGTGTAATTGATGGATTGTCACATTTGATGTTTCTTTGGTTCATCATCCGCCAAAACTCTTATCTTCACTTGTCTCCTTAGGTAATATTGTGAAATGTTTGACAAGTAAAGATAATAATTATTTCAAAGTATTCATCTCCGCAGGGCACTTTGCATTGCATGATATGATAGCTGGAAAGTGTAATATGGAGAAAATGGCGAAGTTAGATAACCACACTACAAAAATACACTGTTTAATTTTACTACATGTATAACAGATGTTGGCATAAAATGAAATGAGGGCCACACAAAGACAAAATCAGACATATTTTGAAATTTTACATTTTCTGCTTTTAAAAATATTACATTTTGCAGTTTTTAGACTAAGATGATTTAAATTACTTTGTATTATTATTGTACTAATTATTCTTATTTATTCAATTTATTCTTATTTATTCAATTATAATTGATAAGTAATTTTACCAATGATTGATGATGGGCTATGTAAGAGATTTTGAGTAAGGGATGGTAGGCAGGTCGCACAATGTTTAAATTATGTTTGGGGGCTGCAACAAAACTGCTGCCGGGCCACATTTGGCCTGCGGGCCACATTTTGCTCACCTGTGATTTATAATGTGCAAAATGATAAAATATTAATGCTGTAAATTAATATTAAAATTATTAAATAGTTTAAATTTTTCCATTAATAATGATTGTTTTTGTTACTGTTTACTGGTATGGGTTGAATAGATCAAGCCAGTGTTATATGTATGAAACTGAATTACTGCTGAATGCAGTTCACACAAGAGTTCTAACCACTCTCCATGAGTCTCTAATTCAGTCACAGGAACCTTGAGTGGGAATGATAAAGAATAATTGTGGTTGAAACACATAAGGCATAAGATTAATGTCTGACAATAAACCACAAGAAATTATCCCAAAGGAAAAACAAATTTGAAAAAGACATGGAAATAATCAAATGCTGGTTTTGTTAGATCCATGATGAAATACTATTAAAAGATAAATTTTATCAATTATGTATACAATGTTAATTTGGCACAGGATTAATTGATGAATTAACATACATACATAAATATGTATGTTTGCATGAACTAATGTATCAAAAGTTTCTTCAAAACTACAATCATGAACTAATGTGTTTTGGTTTTGTAATCATATTTCAATGCATTTTAAAGAATGGTAGTGATAATCATATATACTATTTGAGTAAGGAAAAAATGTTTGTTACAATGTACCACTCAGACACCTGCATAAATCTGGAAGAAATATATTGTAGCACCATCCTTTTTTAGGCATCTTACGATTAAGGTCATATTTTGAGTTTAATGAAGAAGTTATCACACTACTAAGAATTAATTTTTCAAATAATGTTAGTACAGTAAAGTTGAAGGTAGCAGAGTAATAATTAGCATAAGTGGAAGGCACTACTTCATTGAGTGTCGCTGATACAAAGATGTATACCGTAAAAACTCGAATAAGTGCCGCTCTCAAATAAGCCCCCCCCAGAGCCTGATTTTTTTAGCTAAGCACCGCTCGAATATGCGCCGTGGGGCGTAATCCAGAGTGAGTTTATATTACCCTCAGGTGTGTAATGAAATACTTTGAGAAACAGGGTTTTAAATACAATGTATACAGTGTTAAAATAAATAATTATTCACAATGAAGATGCAAGCATCTCTCTAAAAACATTTCTTTACGATAACTTAGGACCTATGATACCTGTAGGCCTACGGAACTACAGGAATACATGAGCTATGTAATGTGGGAACGGGCATTTTTTATAAGTACCGCTCTCGAATAAACACTGAATGAAGCCTCCAAAAATTTGTTAAATGCTGCGGCACTTATTCGAGCATTTACGGTAGAATACAATTATAATAGTGACTATGTTCATCCGAACGTTAACCCCAAAAAATAAGTCAATTAAGTTAAAAATAGTGATGAATAAATAGTTTTATTTTTTACTAAAATGTTAATGTAAGTCAGGGGTGGGCATAAACTGAATTTTTCATTTAATGGTAAGGATTTTTTTTGTTGGTTATTTTAACATTAAAAGAAGAAAAATTACTATCAAAATTTAAAGGTTTATTTCAAATTGTTTTAATTCTTTTGTGTTTTAATGTAAAATAACTAAAATGATATTCAAATGTAGTTAGTATTTAAAGTAAATTAGTTTAAAGATTATTTTATTTATTAAACATAATGTTTAATTATCCAACATCCAAATAAGATAAAGTTTGATTGTAAGATACCAATAGTTAATTACTATATTATTTCTAATGATATAAGACGGATAAATTTTGTTTTATATTTGATAATGTTTTGATTACGATTTGATTGAAGTTCAAGGTATCTCGTGCACCTGTTCCCCCAGCGGAGGTCAGCTGAATTCACATGTTGCCGATATCATATCACAGTCAGGCTCACACCATGATCACTTAATCTTTTGCAGTTCCACGTGCTTTTGGATAAATTGCTTCTAATCTGATAACATACACCATTGACGAATATTTCGTACAGTTGTAAATTTGTCATCATATCAAGTCATATTCAATCATGTATATCTGTGGCTAATTTTACTTCTTTTTACTGTCAGCCTTAAATTTAATATTACTTTTCTATAGTAAGATATTAGCATTAAATTGAATATATTAGAAGAAGGAAATAAAATTTTCTTTGACCAGTGGAAAAGCACTTTTTGTCACTGGATGTAAGTATGTACACCACTACTTAATAATTTAGATCCCTTCAATACATTGTTGTGTACAATTGTTGGGATCTGTGTCATTGAAAATTAATAATTTTAAAAATTCTCTTTTTTAATGAGCAATTCATGTTTTTCCAC
This sequence comes from Anneissia japonica, assembly GCF_011630105.1. Classification (NCBI taxonomy): domain Eukaryota; kingdom Metazoa; phylum Echinodermata; class Crinoidea; order Comatulida; family Comatulidae; genus Anneissia; species Anneissia japonica. The sequence continues at coordinate 288,159 of NW_022732104.1, forward strand.
AATTTAACCAGCATAACATTTAATTTTATTTGATTATATTACATTTGAGTAAATTATAGATATTTCTTTTTGATTAATTATATTTTTTGTGATCATTTTCTGATTATGTTATCTATTGTGGCTTTAGAAAGCTACAGTACTTAAATGTCTTTTGATCATATGTTTCCTGGTGGACCACTTGAGTTGTTTTTCTTAAACACAATGTGTTTTAATGTTTTACCATGGTGATATGAACCAAAATTAGAAAGTTTGCATTCGTATGAAAGAAAAAAAAACTGCCTCAGGTATGAAGGTATTAAATATACTGTAATAAATATAATATTTAAAAGCAAAATGTAAATCCTTGTTGAGCCACGGGGATCATGGTGTGGGGCTTTCTCAGTTTCAAGTAGCATGAAGCGGATGAGAGTATACTCCCCCTGGGTGAGACACTAGACCACTGCATGTTACTCCTAGCAATTTGCTGGTACATTGTTACTAAAGCAATGTAGATAAAGTGCCTTTCCTACTTGCTTACATTGGTTTCTTCATCATGTTTGCTCATGATAAATTTGCGATGGTTATCTTCTGGCAAAATATATCACAGATAACTAAAATTCTCCAACATTAGAATTTTTGTCTCACAGACACAATATAATATTCTGTTTGGTAACATTAGTAGACATTAATTGTTAGTTTGGTGTTATTGAATTTGGGGCTATTTCTTCAGGGTTGGGATGGATAGGCTCACAAGTAGCAGTGGTAGTAGGACTGATGGACTACAGTAGGCAGGTGCAGAAGCTATTGCTACATTGAACTTGTTGGTGAGTTGTGTGCGTACATCCACTTGTGAAAGCAGCCTTATTCTAAGTTGGTTGACGATTCCCCTTGTTCGTAGTCGTAATAATGATAACCATTGGGTGTAAGGGTGCTATATAAATTTCTTTCAATAGACTTATTATAATATTATTATTTATTATTGTTATCATTTTTAGTTTTATTACATCAATGTAAATTTATACAGGAAATATATGGGACGATATGTATTCCTTTGTTGAATGACTACAATTTGCGTTGTTGGAAACATTCCAATGCTGTATAATTTACATTACATGCATAATTTCCCTTTTTTCATTTTTAAAGATCATCTGCAAACTTTGTTTTAATTTAATTGCTTAGAATATTATTTTTGTATTCTTATGTGGAATTTTTTTGATTGACTATTAGTTCAACACAGGTATATATTAATTATAATTATACAAATATCTTTGAACACTTTTTTATGGATTTTGTTTATGACCCAACTGTTTATTTGTGAAAAGTGATATTTAAAACTAAATATATAATAATAAAATAGTAGATAAACATTTTCAAAAGCACACTGGAAACGTCACATTTTCACATTAAAACTTCTAAGCTTTAGCCCTCCAAACCATTTTTATACCCTCTTCTGATCTAAATTTTAATAATTACCGTATAGGACACATATTACCATATGGAAACACGCACTTCTACAGGGAAACTTGCCCGTACCCTTCCTTTACATAAAAGATTTGACTACCAATTAAGTTGCCTTACCTACAACTCGGTTAACTCTCTTGTTCCCCAAGAAATATGCCATCGCTTGACCAAAATCACAGCTCATAAGGCCAACAAAATTAAAATTTTGTCTTGGCAACGTTTTGGGAAAATAAAAAAAGTGGGCTTTGTTTTTTTTTTTGTTTTTTTTTTAACTAAACAAAAATGTGTTTACATTTAAAAAGTAGAAAAAACACATATAATACAACAATTTTTGAATCACATCGCATACCATCCAGCAAAAATTTAATAGGCTAGACCTTGGCCCCCTAGCCTGGCCAAGGCTATTCCAGCCTTATTTGCTCATAAAGAAAATGTTGTTCGTTGTAGTAAAAAAAAAAGCCTAAAATGACCACAGAATGACCACTCACCAATAACTATGAAAGTCTTCTTGTTTCCAAACCCACACTTGAAATCTTCAAACTATCCTTAAGTTACAAAGCCCCACATCTCTGTAACGCTCTTCCTTTATGTATTCACAATTCAACTTCTTTTGGAGTTCTTGAAAGGTTTTTCTTTTTCATAGTCTTCGGTTTTTTGTATTTGCCTATATATTACTTTTATATTGTTATTTTAATTTATTTTTCTGTTTTAATCCATAATATTTTAATTGGTGTCCCATACTCGATTTCTTTTTTTTTTGGCTTATTTCGTCTCTAAATTAACTTTCTCGTTGGTGGTGCTGTCCAGAATGAGATAAATAAAAAAAAAATAAGAGACTTGTGTCAAGTCTAGGAAATAGATGAAAATCGAGGGGTTCTTATGGAAAATTATTAAATTCAAGAGGCATTTTTGAATGAAAAAAGCATGCTGTACTATCCCATTTACCAGCAAACCCTTTAAAAGGGCATTCAGGCAGGTTGGTGAACCAGGTTTGCCAGAATCTTATCTCAATAATCCAATTAAACATCAAAGAAGAATACCTCTACTTAAGAGTCATTATCACAGCAGGCATTGCTGTTTCTCA
>NW_022732104.1:290761-291095 GCF_011630105.1 Anneissia japonica
AAATGTAAAATAAGACTGAAATTTGATTTTTTGTGTTCCACACAAAAAATAAATGCGGATGAATTTTTCATTTTGATTTTGCGATAGGTTGTGAGAAGAAATATCGTAGGCGCCGAAAACATTAGCCTATCCAACGCTGCTGGCTAGGCCTGGCCTTACCTCGATTTTAGGTTCTGTTATCACACATAAAAACGGCCGACATGATATTTTCCGTTGCTAGTATTGACGCTTGTGAAATATAATATTTCATAGGAATTATTTCAAATTTGTTAAAAAACTAAAAAAAACTGATTCTGACTGAGATTTTGACACTTAAACAAACATATCTCAGACT
>NW_022732104.1:291104-293052 GCF_011630105.1 Anneissia japonica
CTGTCTCTTATACACATGCGAAGTACAAAAAGTAATTTCATTAGAGAGGGCGCACTTTATTGACTGTATAAAGTATACATAAAAGCGAGAGTATTCCAGTGGATGCGATCTACAACCTCTGAATTTGCCTAGTAACGATGAATTCATCGAGAAAATTGTAATATTTTATGAGAAATAGTCTGTATTTCTCATTTTTTTTATTCTTTTGCGTAAAACTAAAATACATGCCAATATTTTTCCATGATTTATAATAATTGGAGTAATGCAAATGCATATTTTCTAAAAAAAGTCATTTTTAGTGAAATTTTGCCGGGAATGGGGCTTTAAGAAAACAGAAAGAAACCTACAATCATAAATCAGCAGTGTGTTGTGTACAGATTTAATAAAATGTGACTTATGTGATGCAAGTACATCAGGATCAGGATACACAAACATAACATAAAAGATTTCTGTTAGGACAACATGCTAAGGACCATCATATCAGCCCAAGCAGTATTGAGTCATGTTTCAGCATTTTAAAGAAATGTAGGAACAAATTTGACTGTCTCATTCATGAAATATATAGCGTTTCATGAATGAAATGCTATTTATTAGACAATTAAAACCCAGTCTGAATAAACAATGTGACTGTCAAAGCAAAGCTTTTTATCTAACACAGGGATTAATATCCCACTTTTATGAACTTTGACATTGTAGATTAACTTCTTTCTATTGATTATAGTTGCTGTATATTCTATACTGCATCATTTGATCTTGAAAATGACACCATGAAGAAGTCGAAATGTCGATTTTTTCTTTTTAGCGTTATTTTTATATTAAATAAATGATCTTAAAATCAGCATATAAAATGCCAAATTGACTTCTTCTTCTTATTAGTTAAACAATTTTTATGCGACGCATAAATTTTTTATCCTTTTATGATGTTTTATCAATTATTCAATTGTGTGCGAAATCTGTGTATTTTTTTATAATTTTAATTGTCTTAGCCTTTCACTTTTTTACATTTTAAACTTTTATTTTTATATACCAGTACTAGGAATGTAGGTAAGAATGGCCCCGGAAAAAATGGCCCCAGAAAAATGGCCCCGGAAAAAATGGCCCCGGGAAAAATGGCCCCATATGACAGGTAGGTAAAAATGGCCCCAATGAAAAATTCGGTAATAGAAATGATATATTTTTTTTTTAATCTTCAAATATTTAAATACTGTATAAGCAAGAATTGAATCAAGAAATAAAAAATGGCCCTAAATTATAAAATTCAAGAAAAAAAAATTAATAATAAATAAATAAATGCTGTAAAATACCCTGTAGCAAAAACTTAATTAATAAATCAACATAAAGAATATGCATTTTTGAGAACTAAAATAAATTAGTTTTTAGCTCCTATGAGTAGCTCTGGGAGTAGGTCTAAGTATTTTTTTAAATTATTAATATTATTAGATATTATTACTATAATTGCTGTCAATTATTAATATTATTATTATTATTAATTGCTCTGATGGGAGGCTCTAAAACCTTGATTCGGCACCAGTTTTGAACGGCGAACTTGCTGGGAATGTTATAAACAATTTTCAAGAAATTTGAAATAAAAATTTCCAATAACGTGGCGACTACCAACTATTGGGACTTTAAGAGGCCTAGAATTTCAATTTCGCGGTACGTATTACTGTCATGGATAACATCAACAATAAATCTAAATTGCTAACGAGCACAAACATTTTAAAACGGAAAATAACACGAAATGTTTTTATTGAAAACAAGTCCAAGTATTAAATATCTATTTTTTTAAAGAATTGGAACCTCTGGATGGCCAGAAATGACACTCTCAAGACTGTGACAGGCATGTCACATTTTTATTTTTTTATTCCGATGAGCTGTCAAATTGGGGGGGGGGGGGTCCTGATGTGGTTTCGGATGTATGTAATTTTGTAATCTAATACACTGTGAT
>NW_022732104.1:295303-302188 GCF_011630105.1 Anneissia japonica
ATGAATTACAGGCCTATCTGTATTTTTAAACGTCAAGTAAACAAACTGTAGTAGACCGCAATACTATGATGGCGAATATAGGGTGAAACATCCGCAGACTTGAACCCCCCTTTTCTTTTAAAAGAACATTAAATAAATTTAAAATAAATAATAATTAGCCTATTATCTAAAAAATAATGTAGGCCTAGGGAATGTCACTCACGCGTACATTTACTGTACCAACATGTACGGAATAGAATTTGTTTATTTGACTTGACGTGCATGCACAATTATAAAGCTACTCACGAACTAATAATAATAGTAGGCCAAGTCCCTAGTAGTGGTAGTAGTAGCAGCAGCAGCAGCAGTAGTAGTTGCCTGAACAACATAAGGATATATACATAACTTAAGCAATAAAAATAATAGTTATAATAATAATAATAAATAATAATATATGTAGGTGATCTTAGTGTATCCGAATAAATATTTAGTTGTATTGTGAAATTCATTTTATCATTGGGTTTGTTCATTAGTAAACAGTAACTGTAGTGGCATCGTCGTTTCACGTATAATGTAGGCCTATTCGAAATCATGAGCACACACAGAGTACAGTAAAAGAAATGATGAAACACAACATTATAATTAGTTACCGTAACATTGTTTGTACAGTATCTTTTTAAGATGGGGTGATGCCAGTATAATAGAAAATAAATCCCACTGGTTACGAGAAATCAATTATGTTTATTATATATATATTTCTTTTTTATGTTTTAAATCTAATTTCTTTTATATACTTTTATAACGCTTTGTATATATGTATAATATATATGTATGTGTGTGTGTGTGTGTGGGTGTGTGTGTGTGTGTATATGTGTATGTGTGTATATGTATGTGTATGTATATATGGGTGTACATATGTATGTATGTATGTCTGTATGTGTGTATGTGTATATATATATGTATATGTGTACTGTATGTATATATGTGTATTTATATGTGTGTGTGTATGTATGTATATATGTATATATGTGTATGTGTGTGTATGTATGTATATATGTATATATGTGTATGTATGTGTGTATGTATGTATATATATATATATGTATATATGTGTATGTATGTGTATGTGTGTGTATGTATATCTATATGAGTGGATATATGTATATATATGTATGTATGTATATATATGTATATATATAAATACACACATATTTGGGTGGGGTACTGTATGCACGTAATGTGTATTATGTACATTATTTGTGTGGGGAGGGTGAGGGATGTTCATGATTTATTTTAGATCTAAGTTGTATTTTCTTTAGTTAAGTTCTTTCATTTGTTTAGCTTTAAATTGTTGTTTTACTCTTTGTTCATAAGTTCTTTCATTTGTTTAGCTTTAAGTTGTTGTTTTTACTATTTGTTCATTAGTTTAAGTTTGACTGCGCCACTTTGTTTTGTGCTGCCACTGATGTAAAAGTGTAATGTCAATAAATATTATAATTATTATTATTATTATTATTATTATTATTATTATTATTATTATTATTATTATAGGCCAGTTTATTCGTAGTCATCATCATCATTAAGCCTATCGTCACCATTATTTAATTATTGTCATCGTTTTTCAAGAATTACATGGACCTATCTGTACCTATATATTGTATTTGTGCATTTTAAACGTCAAACAAACATCATTTCGTACAACTACCCGTGACTGTGTGAATCTTTAAAAAAAATGTCCAGACCTATAAAATGTTTTTGTAATCATAGCCTAATACTTATTAGCTTAAACATAGGAATTAGGCCTATAATAAAAGGGGTTCCAAGGCTGTGGTTTTCAAATATTCTACGGTACTCTTTCTCATAGGTTGGTCCTACGCCTGCATAATACACTAGGCCTACTGGAGCGTTGCATTGTTTATCTCGCATCGCAGGTATCAAAGATTCAAAACAGCTCTGAAAATAATTATTCATGATTTTATTGCCGAATCCTATAGCGCCACCAATCGAAACTGCCTCAAACATCCAGGAAAAAAAATCGCGGCCGGCGGGCAAAAGGCCGGGTGGCAACGGGCCGGAACTCTACAAATATAGGTCTATGTACATGCTCTAGACGTCTCGTTATACGGCATAATGAGTGAAGTATGAATTCTATGAACATTTAAATGATTGCTGAGAAAATTTAATTTTTACAGATGATGACCTAAAGGTCATGATAATTGTTTTCTGTCAATGACACTTTTGAGTAGTTTGAAACAAAATTGACTAATTCGCAATTACAAACAGAGACCAAAAAGTAAAATATGTGTACATACATAGTTCATTTAGGGAAGCATGTAATTCCATTTTTGCTTCCTTAATAATCTGTTCTTTAACATTAATTAAAACGTGTGTCTGACTAACCAAATGTATAATTGTAAATTTACGTATTATTATCGACAATATACACCTCATGAATTTTTGAATATTATTGAAAAATGAATATAGTGATCGATCACAAGACAAGTAATACTGTAATTAAAACATTGTTAAAAATCATATTTAATATCTGTTTAATGACAATTGATTCCACATGGTTACCAACCTGAAAGATTTGAAATCCGTGATTTGAAACGGAGGCCAGAGGCCACCAGAGCCCCCACCGGTGTCAGGAGGGTCGGAGCCCCAATGGGGTTCGGGGGGGGGGGGTGGCGAATCCCCTGGCGCTAAGCCGATCTGAGCATTTTTAAGCTGTTTTTAGGGAGTTTTTGTTGACAAAACCGGGTACATAAACAAAAATATTTTTAATAAACCTACGTACAATTATAATTTCTATGTATGTTTAATTTAAGCACACGAACTATGTACATTTAATTCAAAAAAAAAAAAAAATGAATATGCTGCGGTGGCGAAACTTTCCTATCGTTAGACACTATTTCTACCCATCCTGTTTACCCTAGTAGCCAGACCAGGTTTTGTATGCACTTTGAGGTCCAAAGAAATTGACTTTAGAAATTAATTAATGGTGGTCCAAGAATCAGTTTTGGCTTGGTAACACATTTTGAAAATGTGGCAAAAGGTCAAAAAGTGAGGTCAGTGTCGTCATTTGTTCAGTTTCTATTTGCTCTACTAACAGAACATTTTGCTAAAAAATGAACGGAAATGCTGTTTCTAACCCTTGACATGTTTCAAGGTCATAGCAATAGGGTCATTATATCTCTGCAACCACTGGTGGTAAAGAGTTAATTGTGTTGTCAATATGTTCGGAACATTAATGTTTCGGTATATATACCGTTTTATATTTTTTAATAAAACTAAATTCCAATAATGTTAAATATATTTTCGTGATTATTCGTCATCACGCCTAGACTTGCACGACAAATTTATGATCACACATGTGTTTCTGCAAAATGCATGTTACACCCAAAAATCACGTTGAAATGCGGGACCGTCCCGCACCTGTCTCTTATACACATCTAGATGTGTATAAGAGACAGGTAATATATATACTGCGGTGGCGAAACTTTCCTATCGTTAGACACTATTTCTACCCATCCTGTTTACCCTAGTAGCCAGACCAGGTTTTGTATGCACTTTGAGGTCCAAAGAAATTGACTTTAGAAATTAATTAATGGTGGTCCAAGAATCAGTTTTGGCTTGGTAACACATTTTGAAAATGTGGCGAAAGGTCAAAAAGTGAGGTCAGTGTCGTCATTTGTTCAGTTTCTATTTGCTCTAACAGAACATTTTGCTAAAAAATGAACGGAAATGCTGTTTCTAACCCTTGACATGTTTCTAGGTCATAGCAATAGGGTCATTATATCTCTGCAACCACTGGTGGTAAAGAGTTAATTGTGTTTTCAATATGTTCGGAACATTAATGTTTCGGTATATATACCGTTTTATATTTTTTAATAAAACTAAATTCCAATAATGTTAAATATATTTTCGTGATTATTCGCCATCACGCCTAGACTTGCACGACAAATTTATGATCACACATGTGTTTCTGCAAAATGCATGTTACACTCAAAAATCACTTTGAAATGCGGGACCGTCCCGCACGATTAGACGGTTGGGAAACTATGATTCCATACCAAGAATATATTACTTTACAATTAATTAATTTCACAACATTTTTCATCGTTTTCACACATTACGGTACCTATTTCACGTAAAACATTGATCGCAATGAATTTATATGCATAGGCCTATGTAAAAGGAGTATCATCATGTCGGTTACATATACCGGTACTGGTTACAGCTCAATTGTCGGTTAAAACAATATTATTATTTCCAAAATAAGTTTTACTTTTTCACTATAAATAATATGGTACTAACGCTCTACATAAAATAAGTTTTGTTGTCAGGCATAATAAGCGTAGTTTATTATGAGCAAATTCAGGAGAAAAAGGAGTAAAACGCAGGGCCAGTTGAAAGCAACATCTTTACTACAGGTAACACTTTACTATTTTATAGTTTACTTTTGCTTAAGAATTATATTGTTTATTAAGTGTGTTTTTTGTTTTAAAGGTGGTTGAATGGTAACGAAATAACCAATTTCAGACTAGGTGTATTCAGTGATTTGACTAGTCTTCAAGTATTGTAAGTGATAATCCACAAGTTATGAATAATTGTATTATCATATTAATTATTTTTTAGTTAATATGCCTACGAGATTTTTGATAGTTGTGATAATATTAATAATAATATAATAATAATTAGTGATATTATTTCCTCCAAATTTAGATTATACAACAAAGGGTGATGTTTTATAAACATCCCGGTGTAGTGGTCCATTCAGTACCCTGTTGGTTAATGGATATGCCACGTAAGATAGTGATTACGTTCCCTGATTGGCATATCCTTGGTGAGCGTGCCAAAAAAAAAATGAAATGAAATAAACGAAATCACCCACTGTATCAAAGGAAAAATGAAAACATACCGTACAATTCTTGAATAATTAGTTGTTTATATAGAGCATCTAATACTTGAAGAAATTCGTATATGGATTCGTCTCACCTTATTTCTACCGGCTTTACAGTACATCCTCTTGTTTTAGTTCTAGAAATATTAAGTTCGTTAACAATTGAGAAAAATTCCTTATTTGGTTTCTTCGTAAGCAGCATACGCCGAGACCAACACATATTGAAATAGCGGTGCAAACGGTAAGGAACAGGGAATTTTTATGCAAATGTCCGTCGAGCCAAGGAATATATGGGATGCAAAATAGTTGAAAGCAAAAACAGTCACCTTGCGAAAGCCTCTCATCGTGGAAAGCGAAAACATTGCACAATGGAGAGCCTACAAAATTGCTCAAAAATACTCTTCAAAAATCGTAATAAAATGGGGCAATATATTTGCAGCAAAAGTCGAAATCACAAAAAACACGGTAACACAAAATAATACCAAACAGAAATCAGAAATTTGAGTATAAAACAAGGAAAACAATCCTTTCCTTTTTGCTGCCACGTCTTAACGTCAGCGCGTCTTCTCGTATATCTGGCCTATATAGGCCTATATAGGATCGGGCCTATATTATAGGATCAAGCATATGTATGTTACGCCGTGTATTGTTAATGTTATTGTTTTAAATAGGCCTACGGGCCTATGTCCAAAGCCATAGATCGCCATATAGGCATAGGAATACATTTCCCTATATTTACTATATAGGCCTACACTACATAAACAAATATTCTCGATCATCCTTTTTCAGTGATGCGTGAATGTGAAATACTGCTCGTTCCTGGAATATTTTTCAAACCCAAAATCTGTGTTAGCGCCGATTGGGGACATTCCCTTTAAGTAGAGCGGCTAAGGTTGAATTTCAGGTAGAATCGTGCACTTCTGGAAGAAAGCATGGAACTTCCCACAGTGATACTATGACACCTAAAGATCATTAAAAAAAATAGACCCCCAAAAATAACGCCTCCTAATGGCCACCATCTTGAAATCCAATATGGCCGCCAAAATATTTAATTTTAGCCAATATATTCATATCTACAGCACATGTCATTGCTAAATGAAGATCATTACCCATCTTTTTAATTAATGATGGCCGCCAAATTAATTATTGATAATGTTGTACGTATCGTCATCTACAACACCTAGCACTGTCAAAGATCTCTACTCGTGTTTTTGATATCCGGGATTATCATGCAGATATCAGAAATTATGTCAGAAGGCCGCCATATTGAATTTCAAGATGGCTGCCATACTGGATATAAAGATGGCGGCCAAAATATTTTTTTTCCATATTTACATATGTAAAGTACCAGCACTGTCAATCAAGATTGTGTATATGTATAATTAGGGATATCATGCAATCATCAAACATCTCATAATCATAGCAAGACCTGCCTATGGCAGTAAAGTAACACCATTTAGAAAGAAGTCCGACAACTGCCACGTTGGATTTCAGAATGATTGCCAATTAAGAAAGGTACACGAAAGAAATGGAAATTAAAAAAAATAATAGAAAATAGTTAAGGAATAACAAATTGGTAATCAGTCGAAAGTAATAAAAATAGAAGAATAAGTAAATAACTGCTTTGTATGGTATGAGAGCAATGCAGAGGGAGAGAGATAGATGCAGATATTAAACATCGTTTATATTAAAGCTAGTTTTAGCATAAATGAAATTATGTAAACATAAATCAAATATTGAAATTAATGGTGTGAAGACACTAATATCGAATAGACTTTATGTCTATGAGATGGCTAATTATCATTTTCAAATGATATATATAAACATATGTAAATATTGAAAGGAAAGAAACGGAAAAGAAAATTAAAGGAAGGAAAAGAAAGAACGGAAAGGAAAAAAAGGAAAGGGAAAAGAAATAAAAAAGAATAGAAAATAAATATAATGGAGAAAGTGAAAAGAAATAAAAGAAACATCAAGAAAAATTAAGAAAAGTATATAGATAA
>NW_022732104.1:302890-308729 GCF_011630105.1 Anneissia japonica
CAGAGCTAATAATGTAGTTAGGTTTAGTTTTCTCGGGCCCCAGACTCTTGTCACAGTGATTTTGTTGCTTTTGGGGCCCCAAAACACTTGTCTGAATAAATGAATGAAATGAAACGAAATTAGCATGTTCCATTTTCCACAATTTGTTTCCATTTGTTTCTATTCAAGGCAGGATGAATTGTTGTAGTGTTAATTGTGTTTACATGTCCTTCCAGGTCTTTTTTAATTTCCTTCATCCAGTTGTTTCTTGGTCTACTAGCTGTTTACATTCTTTTTTTTTCAGCTATAATTAGCTATAATTCATCAATTATTATTTATTCAATATTTTTTTGGCTGCCTGTTCTGAGTCTTTTGTTTAAACTTTCTGTTTTTTTAAACCATTATATACAGTCTCATTTCTGAACCAATTTTCTGTAAATAATGCAGAAACACAGATTACCTCCCCATTGGTGTTTGTGTATTCACTGATGTGTCGATTCGTTAGTTAGCAGGATTATGCAAAATTGAATGAATGGATCATCATTAAATTTAGTGAAATGGTATTGGTCCAGTCGAAGGAATAGGTATTCATTTTTGAGTGAAGGGGTTAAGGTCTTGGAAAGATGAAAACATAATAATGCTGTTTAGCAGAGGTATGCATTTGCTTACTGCTCTAGTTTGTAACTTGGATGCCACTGCTGTGGTCTTATCATAAAGACTCTAATCATGCTGATGAAGGCCATTATGATATAAATAAAATATGCTAAACAAGGTCTCTGTAATATACTGCATGCGCTCTATAAGTCGACTATTATTTATAAAAGAAGGCTTGAATGTGCGTTTCTAATCGCATGATCTTACGTTAAGATCTTGCAATGTTGGTAGTGGCACTGTAGCTTAGTGGCTGTGGTACTCCACTTTTATTTCCAGCCAGTGGTGGCTCCATATATTTGCTGACAGTGGGTCCAACATATTCGACAAAGGGGTCCGAACCAGAGAGCTGAATAGAGCCCGATCAGTTTCCCGGAATAAAAATCTCTAAAAGGTTGGTCAGGAGACCCACCACTTTTCGCAGGGTCCTATGTACAAATATCAGATTTCTTTTCCAGACTAAAGATAAGTCCACATTATAAGTATTATATTATAAAAACTCATTCGAAATAATATTAACCATAACTATATCAAATTTCTGTCTATATTCCTGCCTACATATCAGTGGAGTACTGACATGGGGTGCAGGAGTAGGGAGTTTTACCAAATTTAAGTGGGAATGTGATGATTAAGTGATGGGGCATTATTTTGAAAAATAATGTGATGGATGATTTTGAAGCTCAAATTTTTTGGCCAGCAAATTTCCAGTAGGGGTGCCTGGGGGTTCAAGCTCTTTTTGGAGGGAAGTATTTGATGTATATGATAAGATGAAATAATTTGACATTTGTGATTACATATTATTCACATCTTAATAGTATAACATGCACAGATATATCTCAAATATTTGGTAAATTACAAAATTCTATTCCGAAATCCAAACATGACACAATACACTTTAAAATAAGTGTTATTTCAAAATTCAGAATAAGTTGTGAAAATATATTCTAGGATATTGTTAGTACTGTCAATTGCAATTTATAATGCAATTGAAAGTAGTGAAATGTTTTGTTTTGTTTTTTTTTTTCCCCATTTTATTTAAAAATTTGTTAATCTAAAAAAATAGGGAGAGATGATATGTATGTGAATGATTTATGAGGCAGTTTTGCAGGGCATCAGTGAAACATTTGTCCTAATTAGCCTTGACAGCTTCTCGTGGTTAACTTCCAAATATAGATCCCTACCATGTCATGAGACAGTTAGTTTCTAACCACAAATCTTGACTAATCTCAAAATTACAGGGTTTGAGATTTTTGTTCATTTGAGCTGTAGTCCAGGGCCCCTGCACCTCACCTCCAGGTATAGTGGGTCAGCAAAGCCAGGCAAAGTGTATTTTCAGGAATTAAATAGACTTCATTTAAGACCTGATGTTGGTTTTTTTTTTCTTTTTTTTTATTTTAAATTCTCCACTTTTAGTCCCTTCCTCCAAATTTAATTGCTCAGGCTGACCTATACTTCTATAATCTTATAATATACTAGTCCTTGATTAACTTTTTATAATTTGCAAATTTGTAATTTTTTTTTGGAAAAGCATTGGCATTCTGTTTTTTTGTATAACTTGGCTTTGTTCACAAAAGCCTAGTGATGTTCATTCAAAGAGGCTTAAATTATTTCATCCTATAATTCGACACTACATCTCAACATTGTAGTATTGTACTGAATTGTGTCGAATTATATTAATTTTTTTAATATAATTATTGAAAAGGAGCCACTTAAATGGCGTGTTTAAATTATTAGTTAATACAAATTATAAATAAGTCTTTAGATCATACCAAGTGTCATTCATTATATGTATATTTTATCAATTACTTACAAATGATATTTGACATAATATTATTGTAGATGCAGAAGTTCATGATACTATGCTAATGATTTCTTTGACAGCTTCTAGTTTTAATTTTGATTTTAATTTTGAAAGTACACTAAGCCTAAGCTATTGGCTTATTTTTCCCCAAGAGAATGTAAATGAAATTAAGCCAATGGGATTGTAGCTTGGTGGTTAAGCCAGCTGCACACAAGGGACATTATGCTAGCTCAGTTAGCATCATCAGCAGACTTTGCTTGTCTGTTTCTGCTTCACAAGAATTCACACTGAAAACTATGTGTACCCAAGCTATCTATTTTGTGGACTTCCTAGCCTAATCTCATGCTCCTGACCAGGGTTCGATTTACCCAGTATCGCATCTCAAAATGCGACACATTTTAAACTAATTGCCAAGCACTTCCCACAAATGAATCAATAAAATGCAATGCAATTATTTACCTAGAATTACCAACTCAGTAAAAACTAAGAAGCTTGATGCACAAAGAAATCCTAAAAATTGTTTTAAAAACAGTCAAAGTCTAGTTTGGGCCAAAAATAGTGCAATATGCTTGTTTTCAAGTACACACATGTAGTGCTACATGTACATCGTTTTTCATGCAGGTGGTTTGAGTACAAGTTGGCCTTCTTTCCAGTGTTTACAATATTACCTCATATTAATTGCCACTCCCTCCATTCTACTTCTCCTGTAGAGCACTTTCGCTTAATAAGCACATGTTTGCACGGTGAGGAGTAATGTTGCCTAATGTGATGTATGTATGTGTAGTGTGCAAATTATCTTTTTTTCTTTGCTGTTACTCCCCTAAATCCCTGTAACGGCCAGTGATCGTCAGTTGTCACCTGGTCTGTAAATTGGTAATCACGGCAAGGTGGACTGCACAGTGTGGGTATAATCACTGAGATTATTGCAGATTATTTGTCACTTTTGCAATTCATTGCAAATGGTAACTTTCTTGGAAAATTATCATCACGATGACGGCGAATTTGTCGAAAAAAGTGGAAATTTTCATGAGGATTTCAGTAGATGGCCTCAAACCACCAGCTACTCCTCAGAGAAGGCAGCAGATATTTTTCTTAGCACCAAACGGTGGCCTAACACCCAGTCATACTTTAAAACTTTAAAATAAAACCTTTAACTAATTTTACTAATGCCAGTTGGCAGTTTACATCCAGAGTCAGACTCAGTGGCTGTCAGCCTGTCACTATCATATTAGACAGTGAGGATGAGCCAGTGTTTCTTAAATTAATTTTAGTGCTGAAAATAAGGACACATCACTGTGATTTTCTTATTGAAAAGTATATTTCTTTTCTTTAATAACCATTCATTATCGCGGCAGAAAAAAATTCTATGCAAAATTTTGTAATTGCTACACAAAACAGAAAGTGCATAGCACTTTCTGCTAAACACACAAAATACTGGGAATCAACGCTGCTCCTGAGACCCGAGTTGAATTCCAGCAACTCCATAATTAAGTCAAATAACAAGATTAATATGTATATATATATAATCGACCCTGGGAAGAACAGTAGTGAATGTTAAATTGAAAAAGGAAGGATAGGAAATACAGCTCTGCATTGCAAACTTTTAATTAACCCTGAATTTGTGGAAACTGAAATGATGCAATTGGAATGAGTGATACAAACAAATTGATATTTCCAAAATGAAATAATAATAGTTTGACATTAAAAACAAAATTGTATTTACAGTAATTAAAAATTGCACCGGATTTAACAACAATATTTATAGAACGAACATAAATTATAGTAATATACTGAGCCAAGAAAAAGTAAATAGTCAATGATGGAAAGGAAGATGCTTTTCACATATTCTATAAGAATTTGAATGTAGATGGAATGTTATAACCAAAAAGAATTGAAAGGTTCTTATGATAAAATTTAATCCTTCTTTATTAGTGTATATGTAAAAAAATACATGAATTTGTATTCCATTGAGACCAATTAATTCTTTTCACCTTTTTTTCAACAGTTAACTCCTACGGAAGAAGCATACCTAAAAACACAGCATGATTGGAAAAGGCTACGCAAACAACTTGAGGAACTCCAGCGTGTTAAGGTTCTTTTAAACATTTGTTTTGGATGCAGTAGCCAAAAATGTATTTAAAAAATATGAATCTGAACAAAAATCAGCTAATCTGCATATCAAATTATATAAATTGAATATTATCATATTAACATTCTTTTTTAAAAGCAAATTCCCAGACTTAGTTCTGTACATCTACACATTTACATTATTGTACATTTACTGTACTGTAAAGAGGCTATTCTTTTACTGCATAGGATAAATTGAGTAATTCAAGTTAATATTGTTATTGTTCTTATTATTTTTATGATTGTGACCTATATATTATATTTTTAATTATTATAATTATTGTTATGATTATTAATTGTTATTATTATTTTATTAATATATAGTAAATAATTGTCTGTAAATTAGTATTGCAGAATAGTAAAGTTAATGCACTGAAATAACTGAGAATGGATATTTAAAAATTAAATTCTGAATCCTTGTAACGCCAGCGTAAACACATCATTTTCAGGTTTGTGCTACAAGCATCCGAGAAGCCCTTGTTAGTACGTTAAAGGAACTAAAAGAAGGTAAAGATAGTGTTGGATTTGAGCACAGTGTTGGTGGTGTTGGCAGGTCTACAGATAGTAAGTGAAGATAGTCAAGCATTCTAAATTATAATTCATTCTGATTGGTTTATAAAAGGAAACCATTATTGTCAGCAACTTACATTACAGGTATACAAACAAACAAATTGCGATCCACTTATACTCGAGAAACTATGGTACTGTACTTGACTAAAGCCAAGCACTCACGGTGGGTAAGAGCGTCGTACGACGACTCCAACCCTGCTCCTTTGAGCTCTAGTCGATACAACACTGTCTGCGTAGGGCGCAGTGATTGCCTGGCTTTACACATCATCTTGTACTTGGTATACCTACAGTAATGTTACTTAGCAAGAGTGTTTTGGATTAAGTATACGTAACTTGATTATTCATTATGTCTGATACAAAAACTGATTTTTTTTTTTTTTCTGATGAATTATTGAATTAACTAATTTGAAAAGCTTAATACATTCACTAGTTGACTCAACACTGTTTTGTATGCTGGCCAGGATTATTAAGTAACATTCCCAGCTAGATAGTGAAACATTATCTTGAACTTAACTTCAACTTTAATACCAGGTACAAATAAATATGTATACAACAAAGATAATGCTGTCTCTTATACACATCTAGATGTGTATAAGAGACAGATTAACTCCTAAACAATATTTAAGTAAGCCTGAAATCCATTGTTAAGACATTGGTAACTAAATCGATTATACGGCATTTTCAAAGGTACATGTACAGTGGGTCTAACAA
>NW_022732104.1:308813-319222 GCF_011630105.1 Anneissia japonica
GTCTGATACAAAAACTGATTTTTTTTTTTTTTTTCTGATGAATTATTGAATTAACTAATTTGAAAAGCTTAATACATTCACTAGTTGACTCAACACTGTTTTGTATGCTGGCCAGGATTATTAAGTAACATTCCCAGCCAGATAGTGAAACATTATCTTGAACTTAACTTCAACTTTAATACCAGGTACAAATAAATATGTATACAACAAAGATAATGTGTGGAACCAGGAGGCGAGAGGTCAACAGAAAGTAAATATACTTAGTGTATGTTGGCCCCGCGGGGAAAGTCCCTTACAATACCTACTAAGTCAAAAAAAAAAAAAACAATTATCAGAAAATCAACATTGTAATTCATAAGTTCAAACATGAAAATTGAAACATAAATAAAAGGTCAATTCTCACTCTAAGAGTTTATCATATCTACAGCAATTCCATAACACATGTATCTAATCCAGAGATGACACAGGGATATATACACCTCATTTTTACGGAAAAAATGCAATTAGTAAAAATAGATTTTGAAAGAATAGGACTATCCCCTTGTACTTTTCTGTTTGAAATATGTTTTAATCAAATAGTATAACTGCAGACAAAATTTATAACTTTGCTTTGATATACCATAGAACCACACAAATGACATCTACAGTAGTTTTCTACCCATAGCATGCTTATAGTTACCAAACAAAATCTATACAGTAAGTTATTCATATAAGCTCCATTAGTGAAACTTCACTCAATCTGCTAAATTGGTGGCAGCCACTGCGTGTGCACTGAACCGTGGTGAACTTTATATAACCTTGGTCCCTGCTTCATTCCATCAGTTTTCTTTGTTGCAACTGGAAAGCTAAAATGCACGTTTCAATAACGTGCCATCTTTCAGATGAGACATTTAAGCCGTCAGTCCTGTGTGTTCTAAAAAAAAAAATGATGTGACAGTGCGGCCGTTCTGTGGCAAAACAACGTAACTTGAAATTTTCACTTTTGGAGAAAAATAGAGTTAAAGTTTGCATGTTCGTAACTTTGCAATAAATTGTCATAGCCTTTTAAAATTTTGCAGGATTGTATATCTATAGACATTGTGATTATATTTAAAATTTTAATTACAACCATTTGTTTATTGCAAAGTTATTAGCTATAATTACAGATGCGTTGTTTTGCCACTGAAACATGTCAGGCTCGGTATTGTTGCAAGTGCTACATATTTTTTGAACTTATCACATTTGGGGCAATCATATGCATTACCTAGCCTGTTCATACATCGCTGTTTAAGAGTATTGATATAAAAACACCAATAACCTTTTGATTTTTCCTTGCCAAACTCCATCGTCTCTAGACCATTTTTGAAGAGCATTCCGTGGCAAAACAACGTATCTTCATCGCAGATACGTTGTTTTGCCGTGTAATCTTGCCACAGAAAATTACTGGATTTTAAGTTTTGTGCTTAATAGGTGGTGCTTTCTCCGAAACGACTCATTATTGAGACCTGAAAGTTTCACAGGTAATTCATACTGTACGTGTTTAATATACTCCGACATGATATTATCTCAAAATCTACAAAAATGTCAGTTACGTTGTTTTGCCTCGGGATGGCCGCGAGACATTACCCCTGTCTTGACCTACAGTACTGATCACCGAACTTTCGTTTATGACAAATTAAAAGAATCAATACAAACTGAAGTGGATTGATGTTATGTAAAAAATAAAACATTACAGTTAATCAGGGAACAATGTTCCTGGTTTAATTCATGTTTCGATGGTCTTTCCATTTGTTATACTTACTGTATATCAGTCTGACTTATAATATTATAACAAAGAAAACAATTTCCATGACTTTGTAATGTTTTTCAAGACAACAAAATTCATTCTGATTCTGTACAACTATCCCTTATCATTCAAACGAAATCTCCCTACTGCGTAATATTTATTAGAATCAAAATTAATTTGATTCCACTTCATTCACTGTCAAATAGGCCTATCTAATAAGGTTACTTTATCATTTAAACAAAAATTGCTGCAAACATAAAACATAATTACAGTGTATTGGTCAAACATTTATTTATTATTAAAAAAATACAAATTGCTTCGTAGGCATATATTTTGAATCTTAATCCCGACATCATGAGCACTGTAGAATGTTTCTGTAGAGAGAGAGAAAAAAATAATTAGTACATTATTGGAATCATTGCAGCAGCAACACATCTACATTCCTGAATTGGCGGCGTATTCCAGAGAATCAGACTATGTGACTGACCTTAAGTTTGCTTCTCCCAATAGTATCTTGGGAACCTATTTGTAGGAACGTTTCTCACTGAATTCACTGACTGTAACTAGGCAACTTGCAGTACTGGCCTATTTCAAACAGTTTATTTCCATTCATGACAAATTAAAAGCAACAATACAAACTAAGTGGATTGACGTGATATTAAAATCATTAAACAGTTTAATTTATATTTTGATGGTCATTTATAATAATTATTATTGCTCAATAAAATACATTTATTCATTATCAAAAAATGCAAATTGCTTCATGGGCATATTTTGAATTATAATTCTCGACGTCATGAGCACTGTAGAATGTTTCTGTAGAGAAAAAAAATACAAAACAATTAATTAAGGAAATTATATTTGAGACGTACTTAAAATACCACGTCTGAAACACAAAAAAAAAAAAAAATTAGGACTAATAAAGAATTATAAAAAAAAAAAAAAAAATTGATTATTCATATTACTTAAATAATGATGAGATGGTCGTTTTAATCGACTTTACGAAAGTTATTACAGTAATTATATTATCTCTTAATACTATAAAAATTACTTCTATTTGGACATAGGCATATTAAATATCCCAAACCGACTCTGGTAGTACAGTACCATGACTCAAAACACTAAAAAATTACAAAAAGCATTCAATTATGATTAAGATAATGATAAGACGGTTGTTATAATTTTGAACCTTATAGAATGTTATTTACAAAAACTATATTAAAAATATCGTTACAATAACCTTTATTTGTAGACGTATAAAAAAAATCTGGTACCCTACTGCGCATGAAACATGAAAATAATAATGAGACGGTCGTTTTATTTAGATGAATAATAAATAATATTTAAATTATCGGAGAGTGACGTATTTGAAATATTCTAAACATGAATGTGTTGGCCTGCTACGTCTGAAACACAAACAGTTACATAAATTATAATGAAACGTTTGTATCATTTGGAAATATTACAAACTTAAGATGAAGTTAGACGATTTTCGTTTTCTAAAATTAACTATGTATTCAATTACTGTACTGTACTTCTATTCAAAACTCTACTAGTCAACCACCCCTGAAACACCCTCTGTACTAATAACAATAGAGACAAAAGAGTGTATTCAGATTACGTGAGTGCTCGAGGAAAAGTCGTAGCAGAACTCTAGTAAAAGATCGTGAATAAACAACTTTACAAACCCATGTGACCTCAAGTTCCGATTTTTACCAGTGTGTGCTGAGTAAAATCATTCACGCGTTAATTGGAGCACTCGCGGAATAATGGCACTCGCTTTTCACTCGTGAAACACACGCCCAATACACGCGAGTAATGTCGAAAGATCGGTAACTTTATTGACTATGTAGACCTATTTCCAGTGTTTAATGATTTTGCCTATTATAATACTCATCATGTGTTTCCTTTTTGCAGTTCTCTCCCCAGGAAGTTACCCTAAGGAATGGGAAACATTGCAAACCCAAGTAACCACAGTAAGTTGCAAAAGATAACACAAATGAAGGATTTATCAACCAATTTCCTTTACACATTTGATATTTTAGAGAATAATTACTCATAATAGAAATCATATTGAAATTTAAAAAATGACATAAGCGATTGAGAAAAAATTGACATCTGTATAATATTAAGTTGGTACAAGATAACAGAAATCTATAATTTATCAAGTAACATTATATCCACCCATGTAATGTGTGGGATTATCACAAGATGACAAACTGTATTTCCAAATGAACTATTACAAACCATGTTTTGAATGAGGGGTTAAAAGGGGGGGAAAAGAGACTATACAAAGTTGTGAGAAAAATTGTGTATATTGTTGCTGTTATTGACCATCATTTCATATTATTATTATTATTATTGTTGTTATTATTAGTATTATTGTTATGTTACTAAAACCTACCTTAAGGGGTAATTAGAGAACAATTACTAAAACGACGTTAAGGAGAAAATAACACAAAAAATATTCCCCTTTAAGTCTGATTTAGTGCATATTATTATTATTATTATTGTTATTATTATTATTATTATTATTGATATAATTAGTTTGTATTGTTGTGGCAAATGTTATTAATTTTTGTGTTTGTTAATATTATCCATATTGTTTGTTATATTTTTATATTGGTATGTTATTGATATTACTTTTGTTATTGTTGTTATTATTGTTTGGTATTTATCCTTGTCATTGGGTAAACATGCTTATTGTTGCTGCCATATTATTCATTAGCAGGCAACCCCACCATGTACCCATTTATACTCCTGGGCGGAGAGAAGCAATGCAGATAGAGTGCCTTGACGCTTATTATTATTGTTATTGTCATCATCATGGTTATTTTCGCCAGGAGATATGTTTCCAGTCGTGTAAGTTGGTGTGTGTGTGTGTGTGTGTGTCACGTTTAGGTGTTTTCGTGTGGTTTTTTTGTGTATGACATATTTCAAAAACGGCTGCACAGACATGACTAAAAATTACATGGAGTGTTGGTGTAACCCAATGAGGAAATGATTAAATTTGGTTAAGGTCCTGAGTAGGGTGTGGATGTGAAGGCCATTTAAAGGGAATTTAGATCAGATATCTCAAAAACTAATCAACTGATATGAATGAAACTTTTATGAAAGCTTAAAAAAGTTACAAGGAAGAAATTATCAATCGTTGGTCACGACTTAAATTTGGGGGTGACCTTGAGGGTCATTTAAATTCTTAAGGCCGTTCATGTTTCTTGTGTTCAAAATATCTCAACAACAGCTGCACAGATCTTAAATGGAAGATACAGGGATTGTCAGGTATGACTTAAGGATGATATGACTGAAACTTTTGAGAAAGCTTAACCAAGGTACAAGGAAGAAATCGTGGAGTGTTGGTGGATCAATCAATGGATAAAAATGACAATTGGCAGAATGTTTTGTAATTTTTTAATAAAGAAGTCAATTTTGGTCACGATCCGAAGTAGGGACCACTTAAAGAATAAGTTTACCGTATTACCGTAGGCAGGAACAATAGCTATATGATGAATATTTAAATTATTGCAATTACAGTAAAGGTGTACAGTGTTTTATATGTACTAACTTCACTTTTTTTCGGAACTTATTGGGAATATTTTAATACATCTTAAAGCCCCATTCCCGGCAAAATTTCAGTTTTTAAGAAAAATCTAATTTTTGTATAATGTTATAAAGATTTATAAATATAATACGGAATTGCTAGTTTAACTGAATTTAGACATTCCTAAGAATGAAAAAAATGTAAAATAGTGTTTGATATTTTTATACTTTATAATTCCATATTAAGCCTTACCAATTTTGTAAAATCTTTATTATGTAATTACTAAAAATATGTTCATATCAATATCATAATTACCATCATCATCATGCAATTACCGAACCAAATCTACATTTACTTCATTTTTTTTTTCATCCTTATGTAAAAAGGTGCTTTATTACAGAGGTGGCGCAAGTATTTGCCCGACGGGGTGGGCCGAGGTCCCCGACAAGGGGGCCGATGTCCCAACGAGGGGTCAGATTTCCCCGACGAAAGCAAAGTGGGCATGGTGGAAGTTCGATTAAAAGGTTTGGAAATTGGTCCTGGGGGCGAAGCCCCCAAAAATCTTGACAATTTAGGGGTTTCAAAGGCTTATTTAATCGATTTTATAGTCTACTAATATGTAGAAAATACATATAATTTGTTTTTCTCCCTGACGAATTGTGCTTTTTCTCCCCGAGGGGGGGACGTCAGGGGACGCCCCTCCCCCACCCCCTGCTGTCGCCACCCCTGCTTTATTATAATACTGTACCTGGACATAACTCTTTAATATTGAAGATCTAACTTTCCTTAAATAATCTTATCATCTTGTAGTTATTCTGACCACATGTTGGACTTAATTGATAAATTATCCAGGCTGAAGATAAAAGGGCGTTGAATCTCATTTGCAATGGTTTAATTTTATTTTTGCCAGAAGGTTAAGTCGGATAAAGGCGGCGATACAACCTCACCAATGTCTCACTCACCGCCAGCTGTCCAGCGTATGTTGAATGAGATTCATGACCGTATGCCGGAAGAGCATCTCAAAGGCATAACAAAAAAAATAAAAAAAGATGTGCGGCAACATTTTGAGAAGGTAAAAAATTAAACTACACTGCACTGCTATGATATCGGTGGTGGATAAAGTAGAATCTTTATAGCTTACTGGTAAAGGTACTCACTCTCTTTAAACGTCATGGGCGGCCAGTATCTTTTGGAGCATTAGCAAACCATTATGGCAAAACTCCCAATCTCAATTTCCAAACAATTTGGTATAGTTACTAGCATTCAAACCAACATTAGAGAGTTTGGGCAAACTAACGTATACGCATACTTATCCGTCTCAGAACATGTATGGCTCAGGCTCACTAAATCGGCAGGATTTGTAAAAAACCCTGTCGCCAGTAATTATTGCATTATATATTATAAATTAAGTAATAGATTTGATTTTTTTGCGTTACCGTGGTATTATAAATGTTAATGTTAAGTTTTGTGAAGTTTCACTTTTGTAGTCCTTTTACTTACGAAGTAGTGCTTCTTCAAAGTTCAAGATGTTAACAAAAACCACGTGTCGCCCACCATTTTTCTAATATTTAGGACTATACAAACTAAAAAATTAACACTTCTAATAGATAATGACGGTATTACCCAAAGCCCAGTTTCAAGCTGAATATTTGTTTAGAGATTTAAAGTTTATTTAATTGAGTCCTTAAACTCAAGATGAAACCTACGTGATAGTAACTTATGTTACCATATACATAATCACCCACGAATTTTAATATTTGTAATGCATTCCTAAGCATGAAAATACACATACGACAAAAAAAAAAAACGCCCCCTGGAGCAAGAAAAAGTTTTAAATCATGTGATCAGGAAACAGCGGCAATTTTGAACACGTTGTTTTAGTTA
The DNA here is from genome assembly GCF_011630105.1 of Anneissia japonica. Classification (NCBI taxonomy): domain Eukaryota; kingdom Metazoa; phylum Echinodermata; class Crinoidea; order Comatulida; family Comatulidae; genus Anneissia; species Anneissia japonica. Next base: position 316,004 of record NW_022732104.1, read on the forward strand.
CTCCTTAGAATTTTGCAATTTTGTTGAACACTGGGATATTTGCGAATATATTTTGGTAAGTAATCAATGCTTTATTTATTAAGATCATTTATAACAGTTTCAAATGTTTAATATTAGGTACGACACATGTACATGGGTCTTGTTAATAGCCTGTGCAACTTACAGTGGCAAGATAACCCATGCCATAATGTAACGTAAATTACATGACTGGTAACGTATGTTACCATTTTGTATACCTAAATTGTATGTCATATAAATTTACTTACAATTATTATGTGTTCAAATAATTAAAGTAATATAATAGAGGTAATATTAAATCGTACTTATGACTAAAAATTGATTACCTAAGAGGTATTTTCTGTGAGGATTATCGCCTTTAATTTAACAGTAACGTAAGTTTTACATTTATTTTCATGTATACATTGTAGCTGACGCAGCAAAGAAACATTTAGGATATTAATATAATTAAAGACACTGAATGAGTATACATGTATGTATATCAATATCCAAGTTACGTAAGTGCTGTGAAACATTATCTTTATATATAATAATATCCGTAATCAAATTGTCAAAATAGTAACGTAAGTTACATAATGTATTACATACAGAATCAGTGTTTTTTGTTTACATTATGATGATACACATATAAATTATTAATTTCCTGTATTTAATAATTCATGTTTTAATTTAATTTACCTTTAAATAGGCACACATATTAATAATGGTGAAATCAAGACCAGAGATTCAGGCAGCATATCGAGCACGACAAAAAGAGAAACGAGGGGCAGAATTCTTGCAATCGGAAGCAAAACGTGTCAAGAAATACTATATCCCGGCTGCACAACTTTCAACTAAAAATAGACAGGCAAGGAGAGAATCTGTGAGAAAAAGAGTACAAAAGCACAGAGCATATGTAAGACAAGTTCAAGCTCAGTCACAACAACGATTGGAGGAAGCAGATGAAATCAGTACTAACGATGATTCTGCCATATCTTCTGATGTAGCCTCACAAGCTAGTCACTCACCAGTGAAATCAAGAGCAGAGATTCAGGCAGCATATCGAGCACGACAAAAAGAGAAACGAGGGGCAGAATTCTTGCAATCGGAAGCAAAACGTGTCAAGAAATACTATATCCCGGCTGCACAACTTCAACTTTCAACTAAAAATAGACAGGCAAGGAGAGAATCTGTGAGAAAAAGAGAACAAAAGCACAGAGCATATGTAAGACAAGTTCAAGCTCAGTCACAACAACGATTGGAGGAAGCAGATGAAATCAGTACTAACGATGATTCTGCCATATCTTCTGATGTAGCCTCACAAGCTAGTCACTCACCACTACGCATCAAAATGTCTTTTAAGAGATGCATTTCATCACGAAAGTGCATAAGTAGATCATTAAGTAGAGCCCATCGTCGCATCGAAAAACTTAATCTGCAGTTACAGAGAGTTAATAGACAAAAGAAAACAGCCACCAAATGCTATGAAAGAGCAATGAAGAAAGTTAATAAAGTAATATCTTCGACCGGCAACGAAATATTAAACAGCAGTACCCCAAGGTCAAAAGTAAATCGTGATCTCCGAAACGCAGGCAGGTCTATTCTACTTTTAGATACACCTTTCAACAACTCACCAGCACAAACATATTGTAACTTAATTATTATTATTTAAATTGTAGTACCATTGATGTTAATTTTATCCACTCTTGGAATATTCCTAAATTTTATGTGTATACCCAAGGAAGTGATTCAGGTTGGTGGTTTTTAATTATTTATTAAACGTATGCCTACTGTTCGTTTTGCTGTCTTGTTTTAACACAAGGTTTATATGTTTAATATTTTTTTTCTTAGGTCTGTCACTGGCATCAGTGCCCAAGCGATTTAAGAAAACAACTATTGTTTTCAAACGCGCTGCTGGATGAAATAAGAGAGAGTACAAAGACCAATAAAAAGAAGCATAATAGGAAAGTGATTGGTAGTGTGCTATCTGGAAGGATAATCAAAAAGTATCGCTTAATAATGCATACATCAAGAGAGTCCGGCATTGGTTGGCATAACCTGTCCAATGTAGTAAAGAAAGGGTCTACAATTAGAAAATATGTCAAGAAGGCTTGGGGGCGCTTCACAATGAAGTACTAAACTTTCTGGAAAGAGATGATAACTCCAGGATGATGCCAGGAAAACGAGATGCTTGCAAAACATCAACATCAAAAACGTCAGATCCGTTATCTTAATGATTATATGATGAACCTCTTCAAAAAGTATAAATGTGAGCACCCACAGCAACGGAAGGTTTCCTTTTCTGCCTTCAAGAAAATTCGACAGAGAAACTCTAACATCAAACTTGTTAAATTCACCGCAAGGAACACAAACCTATGCCAAAAGCACCAAAACTTTGCACTTCAATTAAAGGTGTTAAGTCACTAGGTGTATTCAAAATCACAAGCCCAGATGAGGCCATCAAGTCCACCACAGACTGCGAGATGTTTGATCTAGCAAAATGTATAGCAGATCAAGAGATCCAGTACGAGGAATGGAAGCGTGTGCCTGCCAGCATGGGAAAAAAAAACACCAAGCTGGTCCAACAAATAGTTAGCAAAGACACATTTGCAGAACTCTTTGTAAGTACAGCAGTGGAATTTAGGAAGCATGCACAGCGTGTAAAATCGCAGTATATTGCAATCAGAGAGTGCAAAGAAAACATGCAGGAAGGAGAATGTGTTATCCATATGGATTTTGCACAAAATTATACGTGCGTACCTATGGATGAGGTGCAAAGCGCATATTGAAATCAGACAGGAGTTACATTGCATCCCATAGTCGCCTACTTCATTAATGCCGGACAGATTCAACATCGCAGCTTCGTTACTGTTTCAGACACCCGTGCACGTAATGTATCCACCGTGTTTGCCATCTTGAAGAAGCTGGTACCCAAGATCCAACAGATAATGCCCGATTTGAAGAACGTCCACTATTGGATGGATAGCCCAACGTCACAGTATCGCAACAAATCAATATTTTCCATCATATCTCATCATCACGTCCTTTTCCCAAATGTATACGCAAGTTGGGACTACTTTGAGGCCGGACACGGAAAAGGGCCATGTGATAGTATTGGTGGGACCGTAAAACGCTTGGCTGACAAAGCCGTGAAACGGGGTGTGGCCGTGATACAAGACGCCAATGATTTCTTTGCGTGGGCTTGCCAAGAAAGAGAAACAT
>NW_022732105.1:0-1046 GCF_011630105.1 Anneissia japonica
TGTATATAAACAAATAAATATTTGGTCATTATATTATTCATTATGTATTTGGTTTTTATGTTCACTTTGTAACTTGACTTTAGTGCTAGTTTTATTTTGGGTGATTCTAATAATCCACTATATTATATAATGAGTGTAGGTTTCACGATGTTTTGATAATATAAAATAAGTACGAATGCACAAAGTAGAAACGTATACGTTGACATTTGTGCATTTATATATATATATATATATATATACATAAATTTACGAATATATATATATATATATATATATAAAAATAATATAAATATATGTATAATAAACAAATAAATATTTGGTCATTATATTATTCATTATGTATTTGATTTTTATGTTCACTTTGTAACTTGACTTTAGTGCTAGTTTTATTTTGGGTGATTCTAGTTGTGCTAAGCATTGTCAATATAGTAGATAGTTGAAGTCACTAATCCTACTTTTTATCAACATACTCTAAATACTTGAATCGGACGTTTCCAAATAATTACTACAATTTAAAACTATTCTTATTCATTCTGTTTTTATTACAAAACTTATTGCAGTAAAACATAACTGGATTTCGAGTGGCTCACATATTATTAAAATATATAATTATATTAAAATGTAATTAGCGGAAACACCAATAAAACACTGAGAAAAAAAAGCGAAACGATCACACTTAAAAAAAAACAACAAACGAACAAAATCAGCATCACCATTAAAAGAAAATATTTTTCATCCTTAAAACATTGTCACTATTAGTTGTCACTACAAGAATATACAAAGGCAATAGAAACAAAATTCTTTAGAGGCTACTCTATTCTTTTCATGATTTTATCTGATTATTCTACTTCAGTCAACCTTTTCAAAAGCTATAGACTAGTGCTAAAAATACCTTGACCGATTTCATCCACAGTTAGGTCCATGGTTGAGCAGTAGAACAATACACCTTTACATAATATGGGGTGTTCACAATTGAGATCAACTGTAATTTATTAGTCAAAAGTTGGTTATCAACGTATACGTTGACATTTGTGCATTTATATATA
>NW_022732106.1:0-735 GCF_011630105.1 Anneissia japonica
AGAAGTAAACTTAAGACATACATTAAAGCTTTCTTCAACTGTGTGTGATAACTGTTTTCAGCTTTGCTTCTCTTGAATATATTTTTTATACACTATTTAACTAATATTTTAATGTTTACCTATTCTATTACGGTATGTATTATAAAATTGAAGACTAATTATGATTTTATTAATGAACAAAAGAAAAATTGACCTATCTATTATTATTGTTTTTTAAAAAAAATAAATTATTTATATTCATGTGCTGAGATTTAATAGGCCTAATTTGAACTATTTGATGCACTAAATACATAATTATTTCTTGTGACTTTAATATTCATTAAAACTTTATAGATCAATAATGGAGTGTTTTATGCGTGTATTGCTTGTGTATGCACATGGGTTTAAGAACGAAGTGACGTCTGGTCAAAGTTACTGAGGTGGATGGATGCGAGATGAAATAATAATAATAAAAATAATAATAATAATAATAATAATAATAATAATAATAATAATAATAATAATAATAATAATAATAATAATAATAATAATAATATGACATCGCAACACTGTTCCCTAGTGTTTCAGTGGAAAGTTAATAGAGTAACATTTTAATGTAAGAACTTAAAGAAACAGAGGAGTGTCATGACCGCTTCCAACCATGTAATGGCCTATAATGCAGAAAACCTCTATGAAATAAAAATATTGAATACAGGTAATAAAATTAACAAAATCATTCTGGCCCACAACAGAGCT
>NW_022732107.1:0-1102 GCF_011630105.1 Anneissia japonica
ATCAAATGCCTTTTGTAAATCTAACGCTACCATACCAGTATAATTTCCATTGGACATTTGGGTACAAATATAATCTGTCATATGAATCAAACAAGAATCAGTTGAGTATTTACGCCTTAAACCTGATTGAAATTCAAACAAAATATCATTTTCTGTGAGATATTCGTCCATTTGGAAGAATACTGCTCGTTCAAGTATTTTTGACATAGTGCTGAAAATTCTTATAGGTCGATAGTTACTTACAACTGACTTGTTACACTTTTTAAATATGGGATATATTCGAGCGATTTTGAAATCGTCTGGGACGGTGTTAGTTAGGATGGACAAATTTATAATGTGGGCTACTACCCCAGTGATTTTTACAGCACCGTCTCGCAAGAACCTTACAGGGATATTGTCTAAACCCGCGCTCTTCGCTATATTTAACCCTTGGAGCTCTTTTAAACTGAAGTCCTTTGAGACAGGGGTTAGGTTCAAAGCGTTTTTATTAGAGACTCCTTTTCGTTCGTAAAATTGTCGGAATTTCTCACAATCTGTATTATATTGTGCACTTCCATTTGTAAGTTTACTAGCCAGACTATGTGGAACATTAGTAAAAAACATATTAAAGTGGTCTGCGACTTTGTTATTATCGAAGCAGACGTTGTCATCAATAATTAAAACAATTCGAGGCGACGTTTTATATTTATAGCTTATCTTAGTGTTTTTAGTTGCGCCCATAGTTTTTTTGGCTTTGTCTTATTCTCTTCTAGGGTTTTACTTAAAAAATCAGCTTTTGCGCATTTGATGTCCCTGCGTACTTTGTTTCTTATTTTACAAAAAGAATTATAAATTGATCTGTCATTTCTATGGTTTTTTTTTTACTTTCCGCAACAAGGTGTCATGTTATCGAATGTTTTCTAGGATTTTATCATCTGTCCATGGTTGGGTTCTATTTTTTATTCTTATTTCTTCCGTCGCGATGTGTCCATTCAACAGTGGTCTGAAGTCATAAGTAGTTAAGACCCTAATAAAGCATATTCTAATTTTGTAACCACATTAAAGAAAATTTACGATAAACATTTTCCTCTACTGAATTCTTTTTTTTTTTTTTTTTTTTTTA
>NW_022732108.1:0-565 GCF_011630105.1 Anneissia japonica
ATTAGTACGATCTAAATTCAAGAGGCAAACTAACTCTTGCGACAACCGTAATTTGGGTAGTCATGCTCCTTGCTTGATTCTACACAATCGTTCAAGAGCAACCAAACAAACCACATATTTCGGATAAGGCAATCAATTAATTGCCTAACCAAAAATGTCATTTATCTCATATATTGTAATATTTGTGGTAAACAAGATGTCGGAGAAACAAAAAACACTCTCCGTATGAGAATGACACAACATAGATCAGCTATCAGAACATCTAAGCTTGATCAACCAGTAGCCGAACATTTCAATTTAGCTGGTCATTCAATTTCAAAATTCAGAGTGATTGCAATTCAATTTCAAATTTCAGAGTGATTGCAATTGACCATAATGCCAGTTGGAGCGACAAAAATCGCAAAGATAAGGAGAATCACTGGGAACTTTTACTTAAAACAACCACACCATTTCGACTCAATATAAGGAACGTTCTCCCAGTACACTAAATTAAACCAATTACATTTCAATTTATTCTGGATAAATCATTTGGCTTATTTATTGAGGCTTGCCTCTAAAGTTTAGT
>NW_022732109.1:0-518 GCF_011630105.1 Anneissia japonica
ATAAAATGTATAGTCTTGTAAGGGCCCCTCATTGCTGTTAGGGTCACCCTCATTGAAAAAGTAAATAAATAAAAACTGGACTTTCATATGTAAAAAATCTACACATATTTATCAGTGAAAGATGAATGAGAAATTTATGGAATTTCAAATGGAAAAATCTCATTACCATTCTATCAAAATTTGGTATTTAAAGAAAGTCATGAAATCTTTTTTTCTAGGGAAAGTTATTCAGCATTTGGAAAATGAGTGACCTAAGAAACTGCAGTGAGACTGTTGCTCTGTTCCTGTTTGGAAAGGTTCATGATGAACACTGGAAAACTCCAGAGGGCAGTGTTGTGGGTATTCTGAATGCATCGGTACTACCTCCACGGGAGAAGGTAGGTATTAATAAACAGTGTCTGTGTATTTGTTTTTTATTTTTTAACACTATAGCAAGGCCCTGCAAAAGATGGGCCTGATCTTGTATGGCCAAAACAAAGCCAGGGGCTGTAGCCGACTTGCATTTAAGGCTGGAACAT
>NW_022732110.1:0-986 GCF_011630105.1 Anneissia japonica
TCATAGTGAAACATTTGAATTCTGAGAGTATGGATATGATTCTAATGTTCTAATGTAAAACATGAGTTACGTAATTTTTAAGATACCATACAATATTTGATCTTGAATGACCTTAAATGACCTATTTGTGGCAATCTGACCAGGTAAAAATGGTAATGGTATGGTATATACATTGAATGACCTTAAATGACCTTTTATGAACTTAATGACCATCTGACCATGTCACAAGTGTTATAAATCCTTGACCATGAAATATAATTTTAGATATCATAATTCTCATTAAAGTGGTTTAAAAACCGATATATTGATAAATATAGGATTTGCTTGGCAATAATTTGAAATTCAAGATAGCCGCCAGAATGACCTCGAATGAAATATTGTAGTTAAAAGTAAAGATTTTGAATTCTGAGAGTCTGGGTATGGTTCTAATGTAAAATACGACAATTATGTAATTTTTAACATACCATACAATATTTGACCTTAAATTACCTTAAATGACCTATTTGTGGCAATGTGACCAGGGAAAAAATGGTATGATGGTATTCCTTGACCATATAAAAATAGTTTCAGACATTAGAATCATAATTCCAAGTGGTTTAGAAGCAGAGATATCAATAAACGTAGGTTTTATTAGGCGGCCATTTTGAAATTCAAGATGGCCGCCATAATGACATCTGATGAGGTGGTTCCTACCAAAAATTGAATGCAATGACCATAAAGGAGCATGTAAAAAAAATTGGTGCTTTTGTCCGTAATGTCGACATCCATCTGCTTAGCTGCCGGACTTTAGTCAAACGTTTAATGAAACTCAAACACTAAGCTTACAACTTTTCGATTAGCATACAGCACTAATGTATGCAAGGTGTTCTATACACCTTGCATATGATTATCTAGAACGATCGTTCGTTACCTTAATTGGTAACATTTTGGCTTACTAATTAATATTCATTCATTCAATTCTTTGTATACACTTAATTAAGAATGGC
>NW_022732111.1:0-597 GCF_011630105.1 Anneissia japonica
TACACAAGAACATCAATAAAATATAAAATATATAAAACTGGAATGCTAAAGTTGGATAAAAAATGTGATAGAATATAGAAAATAATATGACGTCTACTAGATCGTAATAAACTAAAGATCATAACGAATCGGATGATTCCTATTTTAAATTATTGATAGTATTTTGACATGAATTTTCTTTTCACATTGTTAATAAAATATTAATCTACCTAGATAATATACAAGATAACTAGACATTAAGCATTATGGAGAAATTTCGACAGACAAATCATGCATTCGTCAGACCAAACACTCTCCATTATTGATTTTTAGATCAGGCGAGGCATTGTGTTATAAACATTACAATGACTTCACTTTCTTAAATGAACGATTTATACTTGAAAGTATATATTAAATAATTATATACAAAAATAAATCTATTTGTAAAAATAGCTAAAAATCTTAGTCCATTTAACCAATACATATCAATACATAAAAAGAATGAAAATAATGGTGCCATGGAATATATTTAGGTATATATTTGGAGTAATTATAATTGGAAAATCATATACCATAAAAAGGTTACACTATTATTTCAAGGCGATATTTTAATTACGA
>NW_022732112.1:0-2384 GCF_011630105.1 Anneissia japonica
TGTGATCAATTAATAGCAAGTCGTTGTACGATGTTGTACTATGCTAAAATCGGTCCCATTATTGTCAAACATATTGACATTGGTAAACTGGTCTTTATAAGCAATACTAGGACGTATACTCATAATTTCCTTATGGATTACATCGACTGCTCTATATGTCGAGCAACATAAATATATTTCTGAAGGGCATACATCAATTCATTACATGTGATACTGTATCATTTGGGTTGTTAGATATTACGCATCGTTTGCCATAGGTAATAATAATAATAACTTTATTGTTTCTCTTTTGTAACAGAGGCACAATCGCTAAAGAGATGTGCAACAATAATTAACAATATAAGAGTAATAATAACATATGTACATTTGTCTTGCTATAGACGTTTCTTACTTACAGTAACTAATACACTGTCTAATTAATACTTTATCAGTGTTTTGAACTTTTTACTTAACTAATAACGAAAAGAAATTATAATACGCATCCCAAGAAATGAAATACACGCCACCGCGCTCGACACTGTTCACGCCATTGCCAGGAATTCCTGACGATGCGTGACCAATGCCGAAACTCGACGGTGCGCATTCCATCTCCCGGAGAATGCATTACACTTTATCTGAATAAACTGAAAAAAAACATAAATGAAACTTAAGAAAAAAAAAAGAATAGAAGAAAAAAAAATGATAATAATAATTTTTTTCTCTCTTCCCTCTTCCCACTTCCACAACTTTTTTCTCTCTCTCTCCTCTTCTTCCCCTTTTTCTTCTTTTTACCACCCTCTTCTTCCCCTTCCCCTTCTCTTTTTTTCCTTCTTTTCCTTTCTTTTCCAACAAATCTATTTATGAAAAAGTATTATAGATTTTGTTACGTTCTTTCCATGCTTTAGTTAAAAAAATTTTGCAATATTTGTTAAAGATTTTTCCTGCCATTTCATAATTAAAATGAGTTAAAATTGGGTTTGTTATAATTTGGTGCTCATAATGAATTTCAAAATCATCTAGAAAAAGGTGATACTTAAGTTCAGGGGAACCCGAAATAAATAAGTTACTTATTAGAAACAAACTAGATTTAGGTCATTGTGGCATAGTTCTTCTTGTAGTTTTTAAAAAATAGGTTCTCTAATAAATTGTAATCTATTACACTTAAAAATAAAATGATCTATTGTTTCTTTATCATTGGAATTACATAATAAGCATTGACCTAAGTTTTATGGAGACCATGATTGTTTTCTCCCTTCAAAAGGCAATGAATTAGTTCGGGCTTTAAATGTTATGTTTGATGCATGGTAGCTGTCCCTTTCTAATAAATACTTTTCCATTTTTGGTTTATTTTTATATCTTAAATAATTTTCTAATGAGGATTTAGCTTGAGCATTATTAAACCATTTTATATTATCTTTTATTATAATTTTCTCTTTAATATATTTGAGCCATTTTGTGTTACAATCAATATTATAATGCCTTTCTAACTCAAACTTATTCAAGAGGATTTCAATATTTTGAGTGCTCTAAAATGTAAACGTGGCCAACGATGCTCTTCCATATTTTGAAGTCTGTGAAAATATGTTAATATTCTTTCTGTCTGTATGGATTCTATTGTTTGCCACCCTAGTTCACCATAGAGAGCTTCCTTTGCAACATATCTGGGTGCCTTTAATAAGGATCTAGCCATTTGGTATTGAATATTTTCAATTTTTTGCGTGGAAGACTTATTGATGTCACAGAATCATATGTTACTTGCGTAAGTTATAGTTGATATGCCAATTGACTTCCAGAGAATATCGCCATAGTAAATTCTGTTAAAGTCATCATGTTCGTTAATGATTGACTTTATATATGCCATGACTCTATTTCCCTTTTTAACTATTTCGTCAATCTGACAGGTATCTTTAATTTTACTTGATATGAACATTCCAAGTTATATGCCTTAGTTTCATTAATAAAGTTGTTACCAATTGGCCATTCCCTATGTACATTGTGGCGTTGTCCCGTTATAATAACATTTGATTTATTAAAATTGAATAACATTTTCCATTGTGTTGCAAATTCATTTGCTGCATTTAAAAGTAATTTTAAGTCTTGCTCACTGTCTTCAATTAAAATGATATCATCTGCCCAGAATAGGCATTTGGACAATATCTATAAAATAATGCGCCGAGATCTCGCTTTGTATATAAAACTAGATTATCTCTCAATGATAAATTTGTAAGAAATTTATGATGACAACTTCAAATCTCTACCTTTTGTACTGAATAATCTTCCTTGCAACTTCAAAGCACTTAAGCGTTTACTTCTACTTTCATTATGGGATTTTTAATAAAATTGGAAAGAGAAACATGTGTTTTATGGTAATTGATAACAGCTCATGGCCGGTGATACCAGTCCCA
>NW_022732113.1:0-8045 GCF_011630105.1 Anneissia japonica
ATAAAGCTTGTGCTTACGTGTACTACATTTCAAAAGAGAGTCAGACATCCATGGTTGTCTGAAGCATTTTTTTTTTTAAATTTAAAGTTAATGGACACAAGATATTTAACATGGATGTTATAAAATTTACTTAAAAAAACAATCGAAAGTTACTTTAGGATCAGACTCATACACCTCACACCAATTTTCGTTTAGTACCGTAAATCATTGCAGAAGGCATTAATATCTTTAATACGAAAGGATTGAGCAGTAACATGTTCAGGGGTGGCGCCAGAGGGGGCCAGTGCCCCCCGTCGGGGAGAGCTCCCCCACCCCCGTCGGGGGGAAAAATTTCAATTCGTCGGGGAGAAAAAAAATTATATGTATTTTCTACATATTAGTAGACTCTAAAATCGATTAAATAAGCCTTTGAAACCCCTAAACTGTCAACTCTCGAAGCCTTTTTTTTTCTCTTTAGTGGGGATTAAACCCACTTTTATTTCTTCTTTTCTCTTTGATTTTCATAAATCATGTCATAAAATATCCGTTTTATATATTTACAACAAGCTTAAAAATACAAAGGCTCATATGTATACCATAAGCTTAAAAATGAAAAGGCGCATATGCATACAATTAAAAGACATTTTTTTTCGTGCATGTAGGCCTATACCTTATCTACTTATATTTGTATACATTTACATTTGTACATATTTAAAAGGGTCAGTCCTGATGGCTGACTAATCAACGCATTCTTAATATTTCTTATTGTATTCAATATCAAATAGTCTTGACGTGGAATCCAAGTTCCATTTACAATTATATCTTAAAGTACGTGCTTTGTATAAACAAAATGTTCCAAGACTGTATATCATATTTAATTTTTTGGTTTCAGAACCAAGTACAATGTTCGAAAAAGCTGGTAAGTGATCTAGGTTAAATTTGTTTTTTTAAAAATAAAATTCCACATACTTTTAGCTTCTTTACATTAAAAAAAATAATGTATTTCATCGTCAAGTACATTACATTCAGTGCACAGATTGTCGTCAATAATTTTCCATTTGTGTAATAACTTTCTTGTGGGTACAATCATATGTAATATTTTAAAGTTTAGCTGTCTAATACGGTTTTCTTTAATACATTTTACTTTTCGGTTCCAAACATTATACCAGTCAATATTGTCTTAGTGCAACACTTGCTCCCATTTAAATTAGGTCTTTGTAGGGAGCTCAACAACATTGTTTACTAACACTGTATATATTTGTTGTGTTTTCATTCTTAAAACTACATTTTTATTTACTTTTGCTTTTTCAATATTTTCTACTTTGTGTGTGCGGATAATACTTTTCCATTTATTTGGTACTGCCATTTTAATTGTCGCGTATTCTGAAATCCAATTATGTTTCACTTTCAATTTGCTCACAAGCTCTTGCTCAGGAATAAACATATTATTTCTAACTATATCTTTTATTTTATAAATTTCAGAAGTAATCCAATTTCTGTAGCATAAAGAAACATTTTTTATACATATGTTTTTGTTACCCCATAGACTTTGTTCCATTATGGCATTGTACGTTTGTAGATAACATAATTGGCTTTCATTATCGCTTACGATTGCTTTAGCAACCGAGTTATAGAAAGGTGGCAATTTTATATTTTGTGGAAGCTTTGTAAAATTCAAAGTAACATTTATTGGTCCAATTTCTTCAAAGTAATTTAATGGTAAGTATTTCCATTTTGCATCATCATTTTCATAAAGACGTTTGAACCACTTTATTTTTAAAGCCGTTACTTGTGCACTAAAATCAGTGACTCTAAGCACACCTTGACAATAGTCTGCATACATGGTGCTTCTTTTTATTTTATCTGTTTTATTTTTCCATATGAATTTAAATATTATTTTTTCAACATCTTTTATTATATTTTTCGGTATATCAAGAATACTTGCATTATAGACAAGTTTTGATAGGGCTAGTGTTTTGACAATAGTAATCCTACCAAAGATTGTTAAATTCCTTTTCTCCCATACAGCCAATACGTTTTCTAATGAATCAAACTTTTCTTTCCAATTTTTTTGGTAGCAAAACCCTTTGTCGTGGCCAACATAAATTCCAAGGATTTTCAAAGGAATTAATGGCCAGCATATATTACCTGTATCTTCACTTTGTTTTTTCCTATTTAACCATAGTGCGTTAGTTTTATCTTTATTTAATTGTAAACCTGAAACCTTTCCAAAGTGTTCAATCAATTCTATACTTTTTACAATCCTCTTTTTATTTTTCAGAAAAACAACAGTATCATCTGCAAGTTGTGCAATTTTGACCGTACGATTGTCTCTATTTGTATCTAAATTTAAACCAACAATTGTTATGTCATTTCTAATTTTTGTTGCAAGTACTTCGGCGACTAGGATAAAAAGGAGGGCTGAAAGCGGACATCCTTGCCTTATGCCTTGTTTCATACTAAAACTTTCTGATATCCAGCCATTATTTATAAAAATGCTTTCAGTTTTCTTATACATTGTTGTAACCCAAATAGTAAAAGAATATCCGAAGTTAAAATAACGGAGTGTATTTAACACTTAACTTTCGGTTAAATGTATCAAATCGAGGCTTATTAGTGTTCCTTCTGATTGATTACTTTCTATGTGTGTTAGAATATCTTCAATTAAGCGTATATTGTCGCCTCCGAAACGGCCTTTAACATAACCTTTTTGATCGTTATTCACAATAGAATGAATAACGGTCTGTAATCTTTTAGTAAGTACGAATGTTGCAATTTTATAATCAATATTGAGCAGAGTAATTGGTCTCCAATTATTTAGATCTTGGTGATCACCCTTTTTAAAAATTATATTAATTAAGCCTCTGCGTTGCGTTGCTGAAAATTCTTGGTTTTGATAACCATAATTTAAGGCATCACATACAATATCATCAACACTCTCGAAGCCTTTTAATCGAAGTTCGACCACACCCACTTTGGTTTCGTCGGGAAAATCTGACCCCTCGTCGGGGCATTGCCCCCCCCCCCCACCCCGTCGGGCAAATCCTGGCGCCACCACTGAACATGTTTATTGTGGCGGTATATTTATCACCATCAATAATCTGAGATGGTCTGAGATGTCGTCGATTATAATTCCAGATTTGATTTTAGAATTTATTTGGTTCGAATAAAAATGATCAATAAGCGAAGCACTAGCTGGAGTTATTCTTGTTGGTTTCGAAATTGTAGGGTGAAAAGAAAGAGATAAAATAGTATTAAGGTAAGAATTAATTGAATTAGGCCTATGTTCATGAAATTTGAGTAAATCGATATTGAAATCCCCCATAATGTGGCAGTGTTTGTTCTCACTATCAATTTGATTGAGAACTTCATCAAAAATGTTAGTAAAAGGATCTAATTGACCACATGGAGGACGATATACAATGCCAATAATTACATTTTTTAAAAATTTGAATTAATGATTTAAATAAAGAGAGATTCGCATAAATTATCAGGAAGGGAAATATCATGGCATATTTTAATATTAAGATCGTTACGACAAAATAAAGAAACACCTCCATATCCTTGATTACCATGCCTGTTACTCGAAAAGAATTTATAGTTATGAAGGAAAGGTGTCGGTGAGTTGTCAGAGAGCCATGGGTTTCAGAAATTCCAATAATCGAAGGATTCAGATCAATTGAATTTAAAAGGCGTTGTAATGAATCAACTTTCTTTGTAAAACTTCTAATATTTAAATGCCATAGATAATTTATTGTTCAAAGAGGAATCAAAATTAGAATTAAGTGTTTGAAAATCTAAATATTTGCATTGATCCAGTGTAGATGCTCGAATTCAGGTTATTGATCAAAATATCAAAAGTATCATCATATATTTATCATTAGCAAAATCATTTAACGGGTTTAATAGCATTCCAGCTGCGCACCTTTTCCGTCACATCATCGCTAATAAATGATTTGAGAGCATTTGAAAGGGCTATTTTTCAGACATTTCGATGCATCACGTAAAATTAATTGTTTGTCCCCCTGTCTCTTATACACATCTAGATGTGTATAAGAGACAGGGGTTACATAATATCAGAGTACATTATATGAATGGGCGTTCACTAAAGACAATATTCACGGCCCCTAAAGAAAAACAGGGGCGCCCTAAGAAATGTGATACATGTGCCTGTGCTGTAAAGACCAATCTATGAACTGTATTCACATATTTATGTATATGTATATGTGGGTGTGTATATGTGTAAATATCCACACCCACATATTACACATATACATATATAGGAATATGCCTGATAATATACATTAATAGTTCGCCTACAACTATACTAAGATTTACTACAGATGTGTAAGACAAGTCAATGCATAATCATTCGACCGTAACAGGTACTTTTAATCTTTAACATATGTTTACAGAACATATTCATGTCTATAATTAATTCAAATTTGTGACCTGAAGATATTTACTGAATTGAATAATTCGAGATTAAAGTCTAGCTAGGCCAGGCTCTCTATCAGGGGCTAGGCCTAGGCCTATCTCTTTCCTTGGCCTAGCCGTGCGTGCGTGGTAGTGTGCTAGCACTGCAGTGCTAGCCACTGGCACTGGGAAAGGCTAGCTAGCCTAGGCTAGGCCGTGTGATGTGTATGATGGTCAATTTTGAAATTCAGTCATCAGTGATTGTGATGTCTAGGCCTAGGTCATACCCTAGAGTAGAGTAGACTAGGTCTAGGCCTAGCCCTAGGTAGCTAGCCTAGAAGAAACATAAAAATTAGAAATGTCTCACATTATTTTAAAATTATTTTGAAAAGAAAGACATAACTAAATGAAGCAACAAAAATTATGTAAATCGGACCAGTATTAGCGGAGATATTACAATATTAAGTACGTTTTTTGCTAGGCCTACCTAGGTCAGCAAAAAAAAAAAAAATAAATAAATAAATAAAAATCCGCCCCCGCCCCTGAAAATTTCTAGGTATATTTTTTTGGGCCTAATTCCTTTTATTTTTATTATACAAGAAACATGTCCCTTACAAAACTATAAAATGTGTTTAAAAAGAAGCTTTTTAACTCTGATTATTCATCTAAAAACAATACTAACGATTATAATTTGGTATATAATTATTTTAGATTTCATAATTATTATCAACTGATGGATTCTACGTCAAATATATTGAAATCTCCTAAATCTAGGCCTAATTATAGACATAGGGCTTCAGACACCACTGTAGCCAGTGGGAAAAACATTGTTTACCCCGCGTGTAGCCGCGGTAAAATTCACGAGGGCGCCCTCAACCCGTACGAGCAAAGCCTAGTTTGGGAATTTATTTCTGAAGAGTTGTCTGGAAGTAATTTGGCCAAATTGTGATATCCTTCCGCGAAATACTCAATTAATACATAGGGTATCCTATCTCCGTCGGGGCACTATTTTCTATCACGAGGTTGGTATCGCCGAAGAACAGCGCCCCCTATAGCTAGCCTAGGCCCTTTGTATACCTAGTTAGGAATAAATCTAACAAATTGTGTACAGTGTAGCCTATTGATTATGCCCGGCCAGCTAGTATGCAAGGCAATTCCAGTGCTACTGTAGGCCTAGTAGTACAGTAACATAGGCCTATTCCTAGATACAGTAGTAGGAGCACTAAAAGTGTACTACTGGCCTATATATGTACAGTAGGTAGTAATGCCATCCTCTTGTCTTTCTTGCCTAGTTGTTTCGTAGGCTAGGCCTAGGTAAGAATGACGCTAGCCAGCCAAGGCCTACAACATCGCACAATTGAAGCCACGTGGGTTGCGTAGATTGTAATGCTTATCTAAATCTTTTATTTGTCTTCATTTTACAGTATTATCATATTTAAAATGTTGTTTATTATCTAAAAACAACAAAATTCAACATATTGTAGGCCTAATCCTACCCTCCGTTTAAACGCAATCACGATTGCATCGTGACTTCACTACTGACATATGTGTGGAAAATCCCTGATAGATCATTCTGGGCATGCGCATAGACATGCATGGGCAGTTCTGAAGCAGCCTGTGATGATACCATCGTAGATTTTACGAAAGTGATATTTCCCATGCCAAAGATACAGTAATGATAAAACAAATGCTAAAACGAAATTTATTCGGCGATTTTCTTATGTAAAACATATGTATTATACTACACTCTTAAATTAATACAAGTACGACCATTCTTTCACCAGCAATATATTGACGATGTAAGGTCGAGCGTGGGTCTGTGATTATACAGTACCATCTTTTCTCATAGCATGGAAGATGCTCATACGAAAGCTAACACATTGTTATTGTATACAGTCTTCAGACCTTGATTTAAAGAAATCAGAGGAGAGCTACAAATAGCTCTCCTCCAAAAATCAAGGAGCTCTGTTGCCTCTCCTCGGAATTTTGCAAGTCATTTACGTTATATTATGCAAATTTTGTAATAAATAAATCCCCAAAAAACAGATTCTGCTATTGTGTACACCAGACTTGAATTTAAAATGAGGTTTTTTTATAGTCAACTTTGAAAATAAAATATTATAATTATTTTATTTGTTTATGTCTGACAATTCTTTATATTTGAGTTCTTTTATATGAATGACAGAACAAATAAATGATAACAGTATCACAAAAATAGGCCTATTGTTTCTTTATTAAATTATGAAAACATGTTATTTTTGACTGACAATTTTCTGCTTGACGAGTTACCATTTTATATGTATTATTTATCTGATTTCCTCTTTATTTGATTGTGTGCTCAAGCAAATAAAACAAAATTTATTTAACCTTTCATACTAGTAATTGTCGATTCACTATCATTCTTCTTTCCAAAACTATCAAATTTCTTCTAAATCTAAAATAAATTATTTGTTTAGCATCCATTTCTAATTTTCTAACTCTATACTGTTTAATACTTGCTGAACATTAGACAATAGACCTAAATTTGTCCATTTAAAAAAAAACCATTACTGTAACTATGATTTATTGCAATAATTTCTGTTTTCTTTTAATTTCAATTTTCTTAATTCAATCCATTGCATGTTTCTAGACGTCAAACATTTACACTGTCAGCTTGATGCACTGCAGTCCATTTTAGAATAATTCTGTATTTAGTTTATTTCAGGCTCTGAAGCACCACTGTCGGATTCGCTGCTACTATCGTTGTCATTACCACTACTTGCTTCTACTTCACTGCTTTCAGTGGCTGGGGGAATTCTTGGTCTCTTGGCAGGAGAATCTTCCTCTAATTCTGTTCGCAACTTACGTCGCTTATCTCCCATAAAATTTACAAGTGCAGTGTCTATTATTTCCTGCCTCTCTGCCTCTGACCATGCACTGTTGTTGCCTTTTATGAGAATGAGGTCCTCCATGGTGTTGTGGTAAAAAGAGGTGTGGAATAATATGTAGAAAAACAATTATAACTTTTCAATAAATTCTAGGCTTAGCATCGCGTCGTACGAAAACTAGGTTATATTATGAATTTTGACGATCCCACTAGGCCGTTTTCCACTAGACGAATTGAATATTTTCGTCTATACGCATGCGCAGTTTAATTTTCATCACGCGATTCTCAATTACGCATGCGTAAAGGGGGTAAAAGTTTTCGATTCGCGCGAATAAATTCGCCTAGGCCCTAGTGGAAAACGGCCTTTATAGGAACTGAATGGAGCGTTGTTAGCGCAGTGCGTGACGATTTGGGGAAATCCCCTTTTTACATCGCGAGACGTGACAAACCTTGGGCCTTGGCGCCGCGGAAGGTTACATTCGTTGTCTGTTTACGACCCTTGAAATTCCAAGAGTTCTGGAAAAACTCAAATTTTGGTAGAATGATAAAATAAACTTATCTTAAACATATGTTTAATTTCTGTAGTTTGATACTAATCAATTTCAACCAATCGTTTCTCCGAACCGAATTATGTTGCACTTATTACCAGCGGAGGGAATCACCTCAGCGAGTGAACCATGCGGTTATTGATATTCGACGTGAACGTCAACACGTGGTTTAGTTGGGATATGCTTGCACTCCACTTTAGCTCGCACATTGGACGTTTGATTATTATGTGTGGTAC
>NW_022732113.1:8684-16930 GCF_011630105.1 Anneissia japonica
AACTATCAAATTTCTTCTAAATCTAAAATAAATTATTTGTTTAACATCCATTTCTAATTTTCTAACTCTATACTGTTTAATACTTGCTGAACATTAGACAATAGACCTAAATTTGTCCATTTAAAAAAAAACCATTACTGTAACTATGATTTATTGCAATAATTTCTGTTTTCTTTTAATTTCAATTTTCTTAATTCAATCCATTGCATGTTTCTAGACGTCAAACATTTACACTGTCAGCTTGATGCACTGCAGTCCATTTTAGAATAATTCTGTATTTAGTTTATTTCAGGCTCTGAAGCACCACTGTCGGATTTGCTGCTACTATCGTTGTCATTATCACTACTTGCTTCTACTTCACTGCTTTCAGTGGCTGGGGGAATTCTTGGTCTCTTGGCAGGAGAATCTTCCTCTAATTCTGTTCGCAACTTACGTCGCTTATCTCCCATAAAATTTACAAGTGCAGTGTCTATTATTTCCTGCCTCTCTGCCTCTGACCATGCACTGTTGTTGCCTTTTATGAGAATGAGGCTTTTATGAGAATTGATTCTCAATTACGCATGCGTAAAGGGGGTAAAAGTTTTCTATTCGCGCGAATAAATTCGCCTAGGCCCTAGTGGAAAACGGCCTTTATAGGAACTGAATGGAGCGATGTTAGCGCAGTGCGTGACGATTTGGGGAAATCCCCTTTTTACATCGTGAGACGTGACAAACCTTGGGCCTTGGCGCCGCGGAAGGTTACATTCGTTGTCTGTTTACGACCCTTGCCAAGAGTTCTGGAAAAACTCAAATTTTGGTAGAATGATAAAATAAACTTATCTTAAACATATGTTTAATTTCCGTAGTTTGATACTAATCAATTTCAACCAATCGTTTCTCCGAACCGAATTATGTTGCATTTATTACCAGCGGAGGGAATCACCTCAGCGAGTGAACCATGCGGTTATTGATATTCGACGTGAACGTCAACACGTGGTTTAGTTGGGATATGCTTGCATTGCGCTCAAAATAACCTCCAGGTGGCGGCAGAATTGGAACAGTATTGGAACGATGTTCCAATTCATAATGAGTCTGTCAGCCAATCAGAGGCCCGCTCCATTACGTCATTGATGTTCCAATTTGGAAAATTGAAACACTTTTGGAAATCTGGGAGATCTTGTTCAGATTCATCTGCGGCAATATCTCTCGGCAAACTCTCTTGATTTTCAACGATTTCCAGACATTGCAAACTGACTTGAAGCTGATCCTGTGGTAGCTGAATTGTTCCAGAAAGTGTGCGTGCAATCCAGGTAAGAACGAAATCGATTTTAGGCAAGAAAACGGCATTTAAAGTTTGACAAAATTTTCGGCCTAGCAAAGGCTGCCAGGCCCACCTCGGCCCCGCGAGGGTGGTCAATGGCAAGGCTGGTTTGCGGCCTAGTTTTTCTGGTAATTTTAACTGTTGTAGTGCATTTTCTCAGCAGAATTGCATTTTCAATTCGTGTTTGTTATTTTTCGTAGTTACTATGTGTGCTCGGCCGGTGTATAAATTAAGTTTAGCATATTGCAGGCCTAGCCTAGCCTATTATTTAACGTGGGTCTAGTTTCGGGCCTTAAGCCTATGTTGCTGTAATGGTGCATATACTTTATTTTATTTTTTAAACAATGCTATACAGTATTTTTATACATTCAATAATAAGCTAGGCTCTAGGCCTAGATCTGAATATGTTTAAGTAATTAATCCTCTTAAGAAATAATTAAGGACCACCTGTGCAGATTGTTCCAACCCAGTATGGTGCATTCATAAGCTTGTGTAGGTTTGTCGGCGACATCAAAGATGTTATTTATTGCGGTCCCCTTTGTCCATCCATCCATCCATCCATTCATTCATTCATTAATTGACTGATAATTGTAAGGCTATTCAGTGATTTTTCTGTGTTATTTAAACAGATAGTTTGTCCTGTAGACAGATAAACAAAATTTATTAGTGGATATATTTTTTATTGATACATTTATTTATACATTTAACTTTTATATCATTACTTTATTGCAGGCGTTTAGTAATACTACTGGCTGTGTAGCTCACACGTTGGCGTTGTATGGTAACATCTTTCTTTTTTATTGCTTAGTTTAATAACACATATCTTTGCCCGTGATCTCTTTTCTTTTGGAGTTTTGCAGGTGCAGCCAACTAGGATGATGTTCAGACCAAGCTTCCAGCACTTTAAGAAGTACTTGGAGTCTTTTCCTGAAGGCAAAGAAGCCATAGCGATGAAAGAAAAAGAACGCCTCAGGAAGCGCCCAACGACAAGAGCATCGCCAGCTGCGTCCCAACCTGTCCGTTCTCCAGTTTTACAATTACGGCCTGTTGAGGAATTCACAGACGAGCAACTTCCTGTCTCTTATACACATCTAGATGTGTATAAGAGACAGGTTAAATAAAAGATCTGAACTAATAAAATGACGCCACTGTAACAATAGGAAAATCTACCTACCACCTGATGATTGAAAGCTATATGTGTTGTACAGATTTATATTCAGTCTACTTGAGGATCACATTAACTGTGAAAAACCGTGTAGTAGACGGTTGTGTTCTACTAATAAATAAATAAATATTTTGCTCTTGCAACAATTTGCAATTGAGCACTCTTTGTCGCTTCAAAGCACATTTAATTAGTTTATATATATATATATATATATATATATATCCATGTATATATATATATATATATATATCACATCTTAATATATACAAGACATGTTAATTTTAAAACCTGATCTTCAAAGAAAGAATAAGATAATGACTTACGTATTATACTTTAAAACACTCTCTGTCTTAGATATTTGCTGTGGATGTAAGGTCTTGAAATATTCAAATGGTGCAGTAAAGTAAACACTCCTGTTGGTCGTGATTTCTAATACATTCATGTAGTGTTGTGTTGATTTTAAACATCTCTTGGTCATTCATATCTACGGTACCGTATCTTGATGCAATAAAATGGTACACGTGATGCAAAATGTGGCGTGTCTCTAGTTTGAATAGGGCAACCATTGGATTGTTCCAACCCAGTATGGTGCATTCATAAGCTTGTGTAGGTTTGTCGGCGACATCAAAGATGTTATTTATTGCGGTCCCCTTCATCCATCCATCCATCCATTCATTCATTCATTAATTGACTGATAATTGTAAGGCTATTCAGTGATTTTTCTGTGTTATTTAAACAGATAGTTTGTCCTGTAGACAGATAAACAAAATTTATTAGTGGATATATTTTTTATTGATACATTTATTTATACATTTAACTTTTATATCATTACTTTATTGCAGGCGTTTACTAATACTACTGGCTGTGTAGCTCACACGTTGGCGTTGTATGGTAACATTTTTCTTTTTTATTGCTTAGTTTAATAACACATATCTTTGCCTGTGATCTCTTTTCTTTTTGAGTTTTGCAGGTGCAGCCAACTAGGATGATGTTCAGACCAAGCTTCCAGCACTTTAAGAAGTACTTGGAGTCTTTTCCTGAAGGCAAAGAAGCCATAGCGATGAAAGAAAAAGAACGCCTCAGGAAGCGCCCAACGACGCAAGCTGCGTCCCAACCTGTCCGTACTCCAGTTTTTGAAATACAGCCTGTTGAGGAATTCACAGACGAGCAACTGCTCGCTGTTATGGATGTAAAAATTGACTTTTTTTTTATTATACTGAATCTTAAATTATGCTTTTGCTTTATAAAAAAAAAATGCTTCATTAGGTAGCAAATGAGAATGACTGCTATGTTTGCCACACATGTCTACTTGTTATGTCTTGTGATGTTATATGTTTGTTTGCATATATTCGTGTAGTGGGTTAAACTTTCTGATTGTTAATAAATTATAAACTTGAGTAGAAATACATTTTTAACTGCTATCAATATTTCTAATTACTATTGTGCTTTTGCCAAAAATTCTCAATTTATTTTGTGGGACGATGATGATCATCATATCATATGTTTTAGTAGTATCTTTATTAACACATATTGTATGCATAATTCTTTTTTTTTTTTTTTTTCTGAACTGCTATCAATGCATTGAAAAACAATAGACATTACTAATATTTTTTGTAGATTTAATCATAATGCATTTTGTATCCTTTTTAATGCTATGTGTGTACATAAACAGTTGTTGTGTTGTTTTTAAGAATCCTTAATTTTTTCCCTGAAAATCCTACAGCCCAACCTGGTGCCCCTGCTGAACCTGCTACTACAGTGCCGTCGTCAGCAGCTGGCTCACGGAGCGAAGGTAAATATTTTTCCTTACGTTGATATCTAAAAATGACTAGATCGCACATTGAATAAAACTGTTTTGTTTGTGCTTTCAGGCTGCCTCGTACCGGAAGGATGGAAGCAGACCTTGCCCGTGATCGACCAGCAATGGATAGCAAAAGCCTTATTCCAGGAATCGAAGAAGGGGACCGCTGAGTTGGATTCGACAAAACTCACACAGCTTTGGTTTCACCCACCTCAACCGGGTCCGTTCTGCAAAAGCATTCCCAAGGCCGAACGCTACTTCGACCACCGTCTCCTCCTTTGGTTGCCACGCAAGACTTGGCTCATCAAGCTTGTGTGCACCCGATGCAAGAGCCGTCCACTGATATCAGCCGGCCTCTACAGACACAAGAAGTTCTGAGTACCGAGTATTGGGCGGTGTCTAAACAACCTGGAATGGGGTGTTTAAAACACCTTAATATGGGGTATGTAGTGGTCTATGTACCCTTGATGGAGGAAATGCCATCTAAACTTGGAATTGATTCTGCGGAATTGATGTCCAGTCACTGTACAACTATCAAAAAGTTTTTAATGCTGCCAAATTCAAAGAGCAACGATTTTAGTAGTGAATCATTCTCTAATTTGAATCATTCTCTATTTTAACATATAATAATATATTCTACGGTCAAATCCTTGCTCTTTGTATTTGAAGGTCCCAAGCCCTTACAAAAAAGCAGAGGGGAAACTTTTACCTCTATATAAATCAATGAATAAAAGTAAGAAAATACTGCCGTTTCCTTTCTTTATTAGCAAACTCATATTTCAACAATAACAGTGTGAATGCTTGTGTGCATTGCTTGTCAGTAAGCCTACGTATGTCTTGTTGATGAATCTACTTTATTATTTATTTCCAGTCACTTTTAATAACATCATATTAATACTGTACATGTCATTCAAGGAACAACTACAGTTTCTCTATTTTTTTCTGGCACATACAACACAGAGTTTATTTTTATTTCAAGAGCAGTAAAACACTGAGGTTGTTAACGCAGCACTTCCACTACAAGCCAGAATAGCTGGAATTAAATTTCAAACCATTTCCAACATCCCTCTACTTCATCTGAACTCGTCAAGTTTAATGCAGTATATTCTTGGATCTGGGAAGAAAATGAAGAAACAATCAGGATAACAATGAACATCGATAACTTCAATTATTACGATATCAATTCAAATATCTATATTATTAACAGCAATTTGAAAGTAGTTCATACCTGTACTTGAACAGAACTCGTCAAGTTTTCGTCGTTTCGCTTCTATAATAAATAACAATAATAATCAACATTATAAATTTATTTTATACATATCAATAACATATATTCATATACTTATAAATATATATTCATATACTTTAAATATAAAAAAAAACAAAGCTTATGGTTTTCACTACTATTTATGCCAGTTCTAGGTTTAAAAATATTTCTGTATCGTATAATGATGACATTATTGAGAGAGTTAATTCTTATAAGTATTTAGGTGTAAACTTTGATCCCCAATTAAAATGGAAAGACCATATTGACAGCCTCTCTTCAAAGATTTCAAAACGAATTGGAATAATTCGTCGTGTGAAATACTACCCTCCATCACACACTCTCAATATGTTGGCAAATGCACAAATTATCCCCTTATTTGATTATTGTTGTTGTGTATGGTCTAATTGTAAAGTTGAATTTTCAGACTCTCTTCAAGTTTTATTAAATAGATTAGGTAGAATATTATTATCAGTTGATATCAAGACTCCTGCTTATACACATCTAGATGTGGATAAGAGACAGCTGTACAACTATCAAAAAGTTTTTAATGCTGCCAAATTCAAAGAGCAACGATTTTAGTAGGTAGTGAATCATTCTCTAATTTGAATCATTCTCTAATTTAACATATAATAATATATTCTACGGTCAAATCCTTGCTCTTTGTATTTGAAGGTCCCAAGCCCTTACAAAAAAGCAGAGGGGAAACTTTTGCCTCTATATAAATCAATGAATAAAAGTAAGAAAATACTGTCGTTTCCTTTCTTTATTAGCAAACTCATATTTCAACAATAACAGTGTGAATGCTTGTGTGCATTGCTTGTCAGTAAGCCTACGTATGTCTTGTTGATGAATCTACTTTATTATTTATTTCCAGTCACTTTTAATAACATCATATTAATACTGTACATGTCATTCAAGGAACAACTACAGTTTCTCTATTTTTTTCTGGCACATACAACACAGAGTTTATTTTTATTTCAAGAGCAGTAAAACACGGAGGTTGTTAACGCAGCACTTCCACTACAAGCCAGAATAGCTGGAATTAAATTTCAAACCATTTCCAACATCCCTCTACTTCATCTGAACTCGTCAAGTTTATTGCAGTATATTCTTGGATCTTGGAAGAAAATGAAGAAACAATCAGAATAACAATGAACATCGATAACTTCAATTATTACGATATCAATTCAAATATCTATATTATTAACAGCAATTTGAAATTAGTTCATACCTGTATTTGAACAGAACTCGTCAAGTTTTCGTCGTTTCGCTTCTATAATAAATAACAATAATAATCAACATTATAAATTTATTTTATACATATCAATAACATATATTCATATACTTATAAATATATATTCATATACTTTAAATATAAAAAAAAAAACAAAGCTTATGGTTTTCACTACTATTTATGCCAGTTCTAGGTTAAAAAATATTTCTGTATCGTATAATGATGACATTATTGAGAGAGTTAATTCTTATAAGTATTTAGGTGTAAACTTTGATCCCCAATTAAACTGGAAAGACCATATTGACAGCCTCTCTTCAAAGATTTCAAAACGAATTGGAATAATTCGTCGTGTGAAATACTACCCTCCATCACACACTCTCAATATGTTGGCAAATGCACAAGTTATCCCCTTATTTGATTATTGTTGTTGTGTATGGTCTAATTGTAAAGTTGAATTTTCAGACTCTCTTCAAGTTTTATTAAATAGATTAGGTAGAATATTATTATCAGTTGATATCAAGACTCCTGCTAGTAATATTTTAAATTCCCTTGGATGGAGGTGACTCAATAATAAATGGAATGAAAACAAATTTATTTATACTGAAGAAAGCCATAATCAATGTACACGAAGTCAAAGTAATAATAATTTAGTAGTACCTAAATGGAATACTTCACAAGGTAAAAGAACATTTAATTACAGATCAACCAAATTATGGAATTCTCTACCTAATAATATGAAAACTGACCTCCAAGATATGACAATTTCCACATTCAAACAAATTATTTTAAACTTTATTTAATTATTAAATTCATAAAATTTATTAAATCTTCTTTTACCTTAAAATTAAGTTTACATTGAAATATTTTTGATTATATTACTTTCCTTAAGTTCACTCCTGCTTTTTCAATTAGTGCATGCATATCTATTGCAGATTTTGTAATTAATTCTGTAATTCCAAATGTAAAATTTAAAGATAAACTCTTATATTACATTTATTAAGTTACTTTTATTGATGTATATTTTACTTTTGTTCTGTATAACAATACATACTTAAATTCTACAATGAAAATTTCTTGTTTTACATTTATTAGTTAAGTTATGTTTGAAAATTTTTATTTTTGTGTGTCGAACTGAACCACTTTGGAAACCAGTGTATTGTATTGAAAGTGTATTTCAGAATAAAGAAAGAATAAATAAATATACATATTAAAATACGTTCTATACACATGCATATATAAGTACTTTCATTAGCATTAAATGCGCATACAGACAAAAGTCAATATTCAAGATTATTTTTGTGCAATATATTACATATTTAATTATATATAATAGTCTTTGATATATTATTCTTATACACTTGCGCTCTATTGCCGAATTTACCTTTGAATATCATATGCTGTCTCTTATACACATCTAGATGTGTATAAGAGACAGTCATTGTACAGTTCAAGCTTCCAGGACTTGCTGAAGCCGGGAAA